>NC_077230.1:401740980-401813820 GCF_027887165.1 Monodelphis domestica | reverse complement strand
AATAATTGCACCTCCATCACAGGGTTGCTGTAAGGATCAAATGAGATGATATTTGTAAAAAGTGCTTAGTGCAGTGCTTTGTACACAGTAGGTGCTATAGAAATGTTTATTCCCTTCTACTTCCTCCTGTTTGGTTAGATCTAGCTAATCTTCTTGTTGGGATCCTAGGTACCATGCCTGCTTCCTCATGTGGTTCTCAAGTGGTAGAGTCTACAGATGGTGCTCTCTTTTTATTGGGGATGCAATTAGTTTGCTATGAAAACATGGGCATATCTGTTCCATTTAATGCCTATTGTTTCATCTTCCAGATTCAACAAAGACTCCAGATAATCTGCCTTTGGTGAGCCCTAATGACATGGATAGACGTACAGATGAACTAGATCTTCTCCTTTGTCCCTGAATTCAGGACAAAGCGAACAAGTCCACAATGCCCAACCTTTTCCTTTCTCTGTAAAAGTGTCTGCCTTGGCTTGGCTCAACTCTTTTACCCTGTTCCTTGCACACCTGGTCCTTGGCGAAAAAATAAGGTGACAATTTGAAGCTTGTTTTGACTTATGATTGTCTATTGCCCAAGGCGGGTCTGAAGAAGCCACCTACTCAGTCCTATTAAAATAAACTGGGGAGGTGGATGGAAGTGTGTTTATGTGATATAAACAGGGCTGTAGAACGCTCTACAACAGATGATCCTGGAGACAGGAGATGAAACGGGGCATCCAATCGCACCAACAGCTCCTCTGGTGAGTCCGCGGTGGAAAAGGGGTGCCGAATATTGGTGGCCTAATGGCATCTTGGTTGGCCAAAAAGCTCTTGTTTTGCTCATGCCTGGGTCCATCCAGATTTTAGGAGGAGGACGGATTTTTTTTTTTTTTGAGGTTGATTCAGGCAAGGAGGAACAGGAAGAAGAAATTCCTGCTAGTTAACACACCTTTGGGGAAAACCTGGGAAGAGGGAAATCCTTAAGCTGGAAGACTCCATCAATAAGGGACCAAGGAGATAGAAGAACAGGGCTCCTCACTGGGATGGGCCATTACTTGGGACACTATAGAGAGATTTCAGCTGGGAATAAGAACGCAGCTCAGGCCTCTTAAAGAAGTCTTACTGAAGAAATAGTAACGTCATTACCCATCATTTCATTATGATTACATGATTTTTGTTACTGATATATAATTGAAGGTAGGTGGGATAGTTCACGTGGCTGGAAAATTAGACTAGTATGATTTACTTGATTGGATGGGGGGACAAAAATTGTGGAAGGGTGCAGCCGTACATTTTATATAGTTCAGATTCAGGGACAAGGAGGTATGTAATTGGTAGAACATCTCTGGATCAAATTGAAAAGGAATCTCATAGGAGGAATCTACTAAAGGACTCCCACATAAAAAAGATGAAAATTCTTTCAGCCTACTTTTAGAAAGCCATCTGAAGGGCACAGCTGGGTGGCTCAGTGATTTGAGAGCCAGCCCTAGAGACAAGAGGTCCTGGTTTTAAATCTGGTCTCAGACACTTCCTAGCTAGGTGATCTTGGGCAAGTCACTTGACTTCCATTGGCTAGCCCTTATCTTGAACTCAATATACAGTATTGATTCTAAGACAGAATTTAAAAAGGGGGGAATGGAAATAAACATTGATAGAGCTCCTACTAAGTGCTAAGTTCTTTACAGATATTATCACACTTTATTTTCACAACAACCATGGAAGGGAGTTGCTACTCTTAAGTATATTTATTTTATATTGAGGAAATTGAGATAGATAAAAGTGACTTGCCCAAGGTCATACAGCTAGTAAGTACCTGAGGCCAAATTTGAACTCTGGTCTTCCTGACTCCATGCCTGGGACTCTATCACTGTGGAGCCACCTAGCTGCCTATAGAATGTTTATACTTCAGTGACCCATGGAGAAGACCCTTCCTTGGTAGCATCTCACTTATCCAGAATATATAACTATCTGGCAACTTGACCACCATGTGAAAATTGTAAGATATTGGGGGACAGGGGGAGCATTCCTTTATGTCTTTGTGTCTTTGACATCCAGAACAGTGCCTCTATCACAAGAGGGACTTAATAAATGCTTGTTGAATAGAGGAAGGAGGGAAGTCACCTGGGAACCTTAAATATAAAGGGGATAGGGACCATCTGTGATTGCATTGCTATAGGAAATTCCCAGATGAGAAAGCTTTCTTTTTCAATGTAGGCTGGCATCTACTCCATGTCTTAGAGTTGCCTAGAGCAATGAGAAGTAAAGGGAATTACCCAGGGTCATCTGTCCAACAGATGTCAGAAGCCAGATCTGAACTCGCGTCTTTCTGACTTTCAGCACTATATTCAATAACATGCGTACATATACCATATTATACATATATTAAACCTATATATGTAATAAGCAGGGAAACCATATTATCAAGGCTATTAAAATTATAGACTTATAAAGGACTTTCCTTTTATAGAACATATATTATATCATATCTATCCACCTATCTATCACTTATCTGTCCATCCATCTTTATATATATCTGTGTATCTATCTATCTATCTATCTATCTATCTATCTATCTATCTATCTATCTGTCTGTCTGTCTGTCTGTCTGTCTTTATCTACCTCTCTCTGTTTCTCTCTCTCTATCTGTTTGTCTGTCTGTCTATCTACCTATCTACCTACATATCTATCCATCCCTCTCTATCGACCGATCGATCCATTCATCCCTCTCTCTCTATCTATCCATCCATCTATCTATCTATCCATCCATCCATCCATCCATCTCTCTCTCTCTCTGTCTCTCTCTCTCTCTCTCTCTGTCTCTCTGTCTCTCCCTCTGTCTCTCTGTCTCTCTCTGTGTCTGTCTCTCTCTGTCTCTCCGTCTCTCTGTCTCTCTCTCTCTTCCTCTGTCTCTCTGTCTCTCTCTGTCTCTCCGTCTCTCTGTCTCTCCCTCTGTCTCTCTGTCTCTCCCTGTCTCTCTGTCTCTCTGTCTCTCCATCTCTCTGTCTCTCTGTCTCTGTGTCTCTGTCTCTCTCTGTGTCTCTGTCTCTCTCTGTGTCTCTGTCTCTGTCTCTCTGTCTCTCTGTCTCTGTCTCTGTCTCTGTCTCTCTCTCTCTGTCTCTCCCTCTGTCTCTCTGTCTCTCTCTGTGTCTGTCTCTCTCTGTCTCTCCGTCTCTCTGTCTCTCTCTCTTCCTCTGTCTCTCTGCTTCTCTCTGTCTCTCCGTCTCTCTGTCTCTCTCTCTCTTCCTCTGTCTCTCTGTCTCTCTCTGTCTCTCCATCTCTCTGTCTCTCCCTCTGTCTCTCTGTCTCTCCCTGTCTCTCTGTCTCTCTGTCTCTCCATCTCTCTGTCTCTCTGTCTCTCTCTCTCTGTGTCTCTGTCTCTCTGTCTCTGTCTCTGTCTCTCTCTCTCTGTCTCTCTATCTCAGAATTCAAGCCCTTGAAGTTCATGCACTTTGTTTAAAGAAAAGTCCTTCCACCTTTCACTTAGTCTGTGGTTATTAACGTTACAACTTTAATAATCTTGATAATTTGCCTTTTCCACTTATCGCATATTAGAAGCAAGAAATAGGAGGACTAGCAGGCTTGGAGGCAGCAAGAAGTGATGGCAGCTAGTGAGAGAGGAGACAGACTATGGGTAAAAGGCAGACAGAAGAAAGATCATTGCATTCTATGACAAAGTAGTAGCAAATCACCTTACACATATCAATGGATCCTAACTGATATATTGCAAGAGAATGCATGTTGTAATCGATACTGTAATAGATACAGGGTGCTAACCCCGAGTCATCAGGACCAGGTGAAATGCTGCTCTTTTTAAGGAAGCAGGGAAATCCCCAGTGGCAAGTAATTTTTTTGGAAAAATGCTGATGCCTAAAAGGACAAACATACAACTCTCTGGAAAACTCAATTGTCATTTTGGAAGACTTCAGCTGCTAATGATTTCACATGAGAGGCAAAACTAGAACTTGTTTTCTCTTGGGGCAAGGATTGCTGGGGAAGGATTCTGGGGGTAGTTGTAGTCGCATTCCAGAGGGGAATCTAATTCTCACCATTGTTGAAGCTAGAGATAAGCTGTGTCCAGGGGAGGGGAACCAGGAATGGGACCTTGAGATTGCAGCTGAGTCACATAGTAACTTGGCCAATGAGGTCGAGGATGGAAGTTACACCATGGTCCGTAAGGTGAGACACAAGGATAGTAGTTATAACGTTCCCCTAACTTTTGGTTTTGTTGTTGGTGGTGCCATGCCCAACTCTTCATGACCCCATTTAGGGTTTTCTTGACAGAGACACTGCAGTTGTTTGTCAGTTTCTTCTCCAGCTCATTTTACAGATGAGGAAACTGAGGCAAACTGGGTTAAGTGACTTGCTTATGGTCACACATAAAATGTCTGAGACTAGATTTGAACTCAAGTTTTCTAGCCACTGCTCTGCTTAGCTGCCCAGATTTTGATACCCTTGGATAAAGTCTTGTTCACTCTGTATAAGTTCTAGATTCTGCACAATGACCTAGGTCTTTACTGTGCCACAACCACTATATGTATTTTTACAAATGAAATTGTGCATATTATTTTGTGTCAAACTATTCCTTCTAGACAGGTCTAAATTTGTCTGCTTGTATAATTTGGCCTTCTGTGGCATATTTTCCTCTCCTTTTCTTCTTGTTTAGCTCCCTCAATCTCTGCAACAGAACTGGAGAGAGACCAGAGAAGAACAAATGCATCTTTCTCATCTTTTGTATTATATGTGATAAAATGTCACTTCTCAAAGCAGCCTTGTTGGATGTCTGACAGAGGCACTGTACAAACATGACTTTGGCCTTCAAAACAACCTTGATCAGTTAACCTTCTGAATGGATAACGAGGGAGAAGTCAAGGAGAGACAAGTGAAAGGGTAGTATCCCCAAAGAAAAGGAACAATTAGACAGAAAGAGGAGGAGGAATGATTGTGTTAAGATTAGTGGAAGCTAGGTGGTTCAATGGAGTCAGGTAGACTTATTTTCCTGAGTTCAAATGAGGCCTCAGACACTTACTAGCTGTGTGACCCTGGCTAGGTCACTTACTCCTAGTTGCCTCAGTTTCCTCATATAGAAAACGAACTAGAGAAGGAAATGGCAAGCCACTCCAGTATCTTTACCAAGAAAACCCCAAATGGGATGACAGAGACATCAATTAAAAGACTGAATAGCCATAAAAGCCTTTTTTTTTAGTTGATTATTTTCTATTTATCCTGTATATACCTTGTTTGAATTTTGAATTTTTCCTTCATCAGATTGTCAGCTCCTTGAGGGCAGGAGTCTTGTCTTTCTTTGTGTCTTTAGCACTTAGCACAGTTTCTGGGACATAGCAGGGACTTATTGACTATCAAATAGAATTGACTATTCTACCAACCTTGGAGGCATCCTGGAGTCCTCATTCCCACTTGCTCCAGATAGCCAATCAGTTACCAGATCTTATTTCTCTCTCCACATCTCTGATATTCATCACCTTCTTTCTACTTCATGAACCCCAGTTTCATACAGGAATCACTGTTTGCTTGGATTATTGCAATAGTCATATTCATTTTTGTTGTCTTCCTCCTCCTCTTCCCCCCTCTTTTTTTTTTTAACCCTTACCTTCCATCTTGGAGTCAGTACTGTGTATTGGTTCTAAGGCAGAAGAGTGGTAAGGGCTAGGCAATGGGGGTCAAGTGACTTGTCCAGGGTCACACAGCTGAGAAGTGTCTGAGGCCAAATTTGAACCCAGGACCTCCATCTCCAGGCCTGGCTCTCAATCCACTGAGCCACCCAGCTGCCCCCTCTATCCTCTTTTTTAAACTAAGGTCATAGCAAAATGGAAGTCAGGGAAAATATTTATGTGATAATATATTTCAGACAATAGAGTGTGAATAAGTTCTTTAATTAGGAGCAATGTAACACAGCTCAACCAAAAGAGAAAGTCCCCCAAATATCTAATGTAGCAGGCTGGGGTTAGGGACATGACAGAGATTGCCAGCTTCTCCTCTTCCTCCTTCTCCTCCTCCTCCTTCTCCTCTTTCTCTTCCTCCTCCTTCTCCTCTTCCTCTTCCTCCTCCTTCTCCTTGTCCTCCTTGTCCTCCTCCTCCTTCTCTTCCTCTTCCTCCTCTTCTTCTCTTCCTTCTCCTTCTCCTCCTCCTCCTCTTCCTCCTCCTCCTCCTCCTCCTTCTCTTCCTCCCTTCCCTTTTATCTTAGAATAGATACTAAATATCATTTCCAAGGCAGAAGAGTGGTAAGAGCTAGGCAACTGGGGTCTTCCTTAGGGTCACACAGCTAGGAAGTGTCTGAGGCCAGGCTCTTCAATCTCTAGGGATGGCACTTTATCCACTAAGCTACCTAGTTGCCTTTCATATTGGCTTCTTCCCAAAGCCTTATTCTCTCTCCCCAACAGCCCAAAGTAGGCTCAGTATCATCCATCTTCTCTCTCAGATTACAGCAGTCTTCTAATTGAATTGATCTCTCTGCCTGTCCCCTCTTGAACCCATCTTCCTCTCAGCTGCCAAAGTGATTTTTATAAAGTGTAGCTCTGACTGTGTCACTTCCCTGCTCAATAAACTGCAGTGGCTCCCTATCACTTTTAAGATCCACTATCAATTTCTCTCTTGAGCACTGAAAGCTCTCCACAAACAGGCTCCTTCCTACCTCTCCAGTCTTTTATCTCTTGTCCCACTATATACTTTATGGTCTCTTCATTATCATCTACTTGTTTCTTCCATGAGATGTGCCATCGCCCATTTCTGTGCCTTTTGTGCCATCTGTTCTGCCCTCCATTCACCAGAAATGCTTTCCTTTCTCACCTCTATCATTTGCATGAGTCCTTCACTGGTGCCCCCAGATGCCAGCACTTTTCCATCCAAGGTTGCTTTTTGCTTTGTCTATCTTGTATATACCTAAATATAGACATACGCTCTCTGATGTTAGAATGTGGGTGCTTTTTAGGCAAAGATTGCCTCATTTTTTGGCAGTATTTTATTTATTTCTAAGGCCTCATAATAATTGAAACTTAATGTTTGTGGATTGATTGTAAGCGTGTAGCAAACAATATTCACTCCATGGCATTTTCAGAGGCAAATTTCCCCAGGTACACGTGAATCTGAAATACGTAGCATCCAAAATCTTTTGAAAAGAAGACCAAATATAATATTCACATACAAATACATGACATAAAGTCTTATGCAACAGGGTTGAATAATGTGGATAAATCCACCACATGTAGATACTTGGCACATAATATCATATTAATTTTTTAGACAAAATCCATATTATGTTTATTTTCCAGTGGGTGACATCTGGCTACTGATGTAACCTCCTTGCCTATTATGCTTGGGCTCAGGAGCTTGGCATGCCATTCTTGGTACTGACTCAATAGTCTTAGTACTTCTGTGGCAATCTGCTATTGCTTCTTCACCCTCCCCCCATCTCTTTATCCATTGGGTGCGGGCTAGGAACCTTAGACCACTGGTCTGTAGTCCCAAATCTGGTTTTGTCATTGGTCCAGACTGACTGTAATTAAGACTCAGGCTCTTCTGGTGCCCTCTGTCCCCTGAGGACCTCCATGGCTGGAGCACCCTAAAAAAGTGGTGGTTTTTATGTCAATCTCTCCCACATGTCCAAGAAGAGGTGTCCCTCAGGAGGTAGCTTTCCTATTTCCTCTCCTTTCTGGTCCCAAGAAGATACCAAGCTACAGCTTTCTCTTCATCTGGATCTTGACCCCAAATTTCCTCATATGGGTATCAACTATTCAATGATGAATTGGCAATGGCCTTTGGACCCTGCTCTCTCTATTTTACAATGTATACATTCTTTTCCTTTTTTTCCCTGATCACCTTAGGAAATAAACCTAATAGTGGCATTGTTGTGTCAAAAGGTATGCACAGATTTGCTACACTTTGGCCATAATTCCAGATTGCTCTCCAAAATAGTTGTATCAGTTCACAGTTCCACCAACAGTGTATTAGTGTTTCCATTTTTCCAAATCCCCTTCAACATTTGTCATTTTGCCCTTTTGTCATTTTAGCCAATCTTATAGGCATGAGAGTTATTTCAGAGTTATTTTTGTTTGCATTTCTTTAATTAATAATGATTTAGAGCATTTTCCCATATTGTTACATATACCCTTGATTTCTTCATCTAAAAATTGTCTACTCATATTGTTTGATCATTTGTCAACTGGGGAATGGCTCATATTCTTATATATTTGACAAAGTGCTCTCTATATTTTAGATATGAGATCTCTATCTGAAAAGCTATCTATAAGCTCCCCCTGCCCCCATTAAACTCTGCTTTTCTTCTAAACTTGGTTACATTAGTTTTATTTGTACAAAACCTTTTTAAATTAAATATATTTAAAATTATCCAGTTTATATCTTACAGTGTTTTCTAGCTCTTGTTTATTAAAAAATTCTTTTCTTATCTCTACAACTGATTTTTCAAAAACCTTTAGCATAGAATCAGTGTGAGGTACACTTGAAAATAACACAGGATTTGGATCCAGAGGGCCTGTGTTCAAATCTCATCTTTGCTATTCATACATAGCCTGGGTGACCTTGGGCAAGTCACTTAATTTCTGTGATCCTTCTCTTCCTCATCTTTAAAATAAGAGGTTGATGACTGGGAAATGGCTGAACAAGTTGTGGTATCTGATGGTGATGGAACATTATCGTGTTGAAAGGAATAGTGAACTGGAGGAATTCCATGTGAACTAGAACAACCTCCAGGAATTGATGCAGAGTGAAGGGAGCAGAACCAGAAGAACATTATACAAAGAGATGGATACACTGTGGTACAATCAAATGTAATGGACTTCTCTACTAGTAGCAATGCAATAACCCAGGACAATCCAGAGAAACTTAGGAGAAAGCATGCTATCCACATTTAGAGAAAGAACTGTGGGAGAGGAAACACAGAAGAAAGACATTTCCTTGCTCACATGGGTCGATGGGGATATGATTGGGGATGTAGACTGTAAACAATCACCCTCGTGCAATTATCAATAAATAATCGATAAATAAATAGGTCTTGATCAATGACACATGTAAAATCCAATGGAATTGAGCATCAGCTATGAGAGGGGGGTAGAGGAGAGGAGGGAAAGAACATGCATCTTGTAACCATGGAAACATATCCTAAATTAATTCATTAAATAAAAAATAAATAAAAATTTCAATTAAAAAATAAAATAAGAGGTTGAACTAGACAACTTCCAAGATCCAGCTCTGAATCTATTGTCCAAATCAATAAATAGATAAGCATCACTCAATAATGAGGAAACAATACATAATAAGAAAATATCTTCCAAATAGCTCTCTTTAAAGCCCGGAAGCCTCCAGGCTTCTGGACCTAGGAGTTCTAAGAAGGTCACAGCTTGAATTTGTTTATCTGCATGACTGTGACTCAAATAAGAAAAAATGTCAACCACATTTCATCAGGAAGTTCAGTTCAGATCCCCAGAAGGACTGGGTATCAGAAGCAGAATTGATGGCAAAGGTCCTTAGGTGCAGGAGTCTCGACATGAACCAAAGCAACAAACTTGGGTTCTAGTATCAACTGGTACATATGAAGATTTGATCCTTTATCATCTCAGCTGTGTGGTCACTAGATAGTACCTCTAAGAGATGCAGGGAATAAATTAGTGCCAGGCCTGGAGTCAAGAAGACTTGAGTTCAAATCCTTGGCTTCAAACGCTATCAGTCTTGGTTTTAAACACTTACTAATTATTTGTTTTACTTTCCCCATCTATAAAATGGGAATAATAGCATCCACCTCCCAAGGTGGTCATGAAGATCAAATGAGGTAATAATTGTAAAGTGCTTGACAAATAGTAAACAAATCTTAGTTAGCTAGCCCACCTTGGAGAAAGATCAGTGCTCTCAGCAGCTAGCCTTGGAAGATTACAATGAGTTTAAAGTGTGAAGGGGCCCAACCTCCTCATTTCACAGGAGCCTTGCTTGGCTCATGCCATAGTTGCCCCTCTCCTAATTTCCTATTCTACTCCATTTAACCCTCCCCAGGTAAATGATCCCCCCTCCCCCCCTGCCCCCACTCAGGCATGGGTGAGTGCAGCAGGGTGGGAGAAAGTCCAGGACAGAATGAGAAAGATGCTATGCCAAAGACATCAGAAAATACTTTCAAGGAATACATTCTACCCATAAAGAGTGACCTCTGTCCACCAGGAGGAATGGAAATTTAGAATGAATTGCCATTCTGACCCAAGGCAGAACCAATCAGAGAGATAACTGAGGACAGGAAATTGAATTATCTCTGGGTTCAAGCATAAATTAAGGGGCAGCTATGTGGCACAGTGGATAGAGTACCATGGCAGAGTTGGGGCCAGGGGACAACGCTGCCATATATTCTGGTTGAGTTGGTACCCAGCACAGATATTTGGCTTGAGAAGCACCAGAGGTCACCATCTATTCTCCTCAAATATCGTCCTTCCTGGGGGCCCAGGAGCTTGTTTAAAAAATATTATGAAAACTGAATTTCAGTGTGATGAGCTTCCTTTTTATTATCCTTCACATTTTATTTTAGGCATGTAAAAATACCATTTTGAGTAGAGTTTCGTCAACTGCTCGGGGGTCCATGACACCAAAGGTGAAGAAGCCCCAATCTAGGGACAGCCTCCAGGATATGATTCACCCTGTGATCTCGGGACAGTCCCCAGTTATGATTCATTTCTTCCCCCTCAGAAAATTTCAAGGAGTGTTTATGTACGTGGATCTGCAAGGATTAAGAAACACATTGTTCTAAGCTTGTTTGATTAGTCTAGATGTTTCGCAGTTCAGTGCAGGTGTCACTAGAAGGGAGTTCTATGGTTAGAACAGATGGTCACATGCCTAAAATGGTCAAAACCTCCCTATGGTCAAGTAGCGTCTTTATGGAAATGAAGCCTCCCCAATCTAGGATTTGTCTTTGCAAACCTGCCACTACATTGCTGTTTACCTGCTGCACATCTGGAGATCCCTTTGGCCCTTTCAGCACCTGTCCAGAACAGAACTCATCATCATCCTTTTACCTCATCACTCCTCCAGACTTCCGTATCTCTGTGGAAGGATCTATTAAACTCTCAGTGAACTAGACACATAATCTGGGAGCCATCACTGCCTCTTCTGGCTCCCTCACTTGCCAAGGCCTGTTGCTTCTGTTTCTGTTTGTCTGTCTCTCTTCCTCTTCTTCTCCCTCTGCCATTGCCTCTATCCCTCTCTCTCTGTCTCTGTCTCTGGCCCCTCTCCCTCCTTCTCTCTCCATTTTCTTTCTCTCTCTCTGTCTCTGTCTCTCTCCCTCTTTTTGTCTCTCCCTCCTCTCTGCCCCCTCTTCCTTCTTCTCTCTCTATTTCTCTCTCTCTCTCTCTCTCTCTCTCTCTCTCTCTCTCTCTCTCTCTCTCTCTCTCTCTCTCTGTCTCTATTCCTCTCTCTATTTCTCCTTCCTCTCTGTCTCTCTCCCTCCTTCCCTCTCTATTTACTTTCTCTCTCCCTCTCCCTCTCTCTCTGTCTCTCCCTTCTCTCTGTCTCTCTCCTTCCTTCTCTCTCTATTTTCTTTCTCTCTGTATGTCTCTCCCCCTCTCCCTCTCTCTCCCTCCCTCCCTCTCTTTCTCTTCCCCTTCTCTCTCTTTCTCTCTCTCCCTTTCTCCCTTCTCTACTCTCCCCCTCTCTCCCACTCTCCCTCTCTCTCTCCTTCTTTCTATTTCTCTCTCTTCCCCCCTCTCCCTTTCTCCCTTCTCTACTCTCTTTCTCTCCCCCCTTTCTCCCCTCCTCCCTCCCTCTCCACCCCCCACTCCCATTTTCTCCAGCTGTTCTCTTTTCTCCTCTCACACAGCCACCACCCAAATTTGGGCCCTCATTACCTCCCACATGGACAATTCTGTAATTGCCTCCTAATTGGTTTCTCTTCCACCATCCTCATCCCTTTCTGAATCTATCCTTTATGCACCTGCCCAAATAGTACCTTTCTAAGATCATGTCACTGCTCTGCTCAAAAACCTTTAGTGATTCCCCATTACTCTACAGAGAAATGACACACTCCCGAGTGGAATTTATGGTCCTCTACAGTCAGATTCCAGACTGCCTCTTCAGTCTTACTTCATACTACTGTAGCCATTCACCATCCAGTCAAACTGCTACTCACTGTCATTTCCTTTTGATAGACCATTTCTTACCTTGGTGTATTTGTACAAGCCATCCTCCCTGCCTGGAATGCAGTCCTTTTTCCTCTCTTCCTTTCAGCCTCAGCTTTCCCCCCTCTTCCTCTATGAGACTTTCCTTGATCGATGCCCTCCTACCTCTCAGTTCTGTCATCTCATGACTTTACAGAGTCTTTAAACTGATTCCTTCCTTTCTCCTACCCTGTGGAGTACTCATATCATGGGATTACCAACGTTGAGTTGGGAGGGACCTTAGAGATCATGGAATCCAATCCTTCATTTTACAGATGAGGATCTGACTGCAGAAGAGGATAAATGATTTGCTAAGGATAGCTAGCTAGTAAGCATCTGAGGCAGGATTTGAACCCAGCTCTTCTTGACTCCAAGTCCAGTGCCTTATTCACTTTGCCATGTTGCTTGTATTCATGTTATTCTTTCCTCACACCCCTACCTTCCCAGAAAAGAAGTTTCTTGTTCAGTTTTCAACTCTTGATGACCATATTTGAGGTTTTCTTTGAAAAGATACTAGAGTGGTTTTTCATTTCCTTCTCCAGCTCATTTTACAGATGAGGAAACTAAGGCAAACAGGGTGAAGTGACTTGCCCAAGGAGTGTCTGGGCCCAGGTTTGATCTCATAAAGAAGAGTTTTCCTGACTAAAGGTCTGGTACGCTATCCACTGCACCACCTAGCTGCCCCAGATTCCTTATAGGCAAGATCTATTCAGTTTCCTCTTTGTATTCCTAGCATCAAGCATAGTGCTGGGCACTTAGGGAGAGGATAGGCACTGGACCTTTGATTGCATTATATAAGGGATTCCCAGTTCCTCCAAGAGAATGGAAACTTCCTGCAAATCAGAGCAGTTTGGCATTTTCTCTACTGCCTCTAGTCGTATAGAGTTATCTATAGTCAAAGAGGTCATAACTCAGCCAGGATAACGCCACCAGTACAAGCCAGAGGTGGGACTTGAATTCAAGTCTTCCTGACTTCAATCAATAATGTCACCGCCAATAAGTAGGTTCACTTTTGGAAACTGAATTGAACATAGAGATGGGTGTCAATCCTGCTTGTCTGCCAGGGGATCTACAGGGGTATTATGGCTAACCATTGGCTTCGGAAGAGGTGAGAACCTAATTGATCCCACTTTGTAGTTCTTAGCTTGAAGTGAACTCTAAAAAGGGGAAACTGCCAAGAAAATAGTGCGATTCCTCCAATCCAGACTGTTGAGGCTCTGGGTGGATCCCTGTTGCTGATTACTCATAACTATCACATCCTTGATTTAGAGCTAGAAGGAGTATCACAGAATCAATAGCTTGAAAAGATGTCACTGGCATTCTTCCTCAACCATTATGCAAGAGGAATCCCTCTTTTAGCATACCTGATGAGTGATCAGCTGAGCCCTTCTTGAAGACTTTCCAGCTTGGATCTTCCATTGGTTCCAATGTAGAAAAGCAGTAAGGGCTAGGTGATTCTTTATTCATTCCTTTATCTATCTATCTACTCATATATCTATTGGTTGCTATATTTGTCTTTTTTTTTAACCCTTACCTTCTGTCTTGGAGTCAACACTGTGTATTGGTTCTAAGGCAGAAGAGTAGTAAGGGCTGGGCAATGGGGGTTAAGTGACTTGCCTGGAGTCAGAAAGCTAGGAAGTGTGTGAGGTCAGATTTGAACCCAGGACCTCCCATCTCTGGGCTTGGCTCTCAATAAACTGAGCCACCAAGTCACTCCAATTCTTGCAGTCTTTCAATGCCTTCCTGAGGCAACTCATCCCATTTTGGAATGGCTCTATTTAGAAGGGAACTGACATTTTCCTGACATTGAGTCCCCATTTGTGTCTTTATATCATTAACCCTTTTCTTCCTTCTGGGGCTGAGTGGATCTCTAAGGAACCTTAGAGAATATCTAGTCCCCAACTTTCTCTTTATAGAGGAGGAAACAATTTTGTATAATATTCTGTGACCAAAATGCATCCACGTGAAATGTAAGCATGGCAGCTGTTTTCAGGGCACCGCTGAAGGGGCCCTCTCAGGTGCTGGAAGCCCCCATTTGCCAGATGCAAGGATGCGGAAAATGTCATTGTTCTGGAAAGTCTCCACATCCTGGCTCTCTTTGCCTTGGGCCCTTTCCCTGTCCTGTGGATGCCCCTCTTACAAAGCCTTCACTGTGTGGCTTTTCAAGGGCGTGTCGATGATGTGAGGATATTCAGCAACCACTTTGGTGTAGCCAGAATGAGATCTATGGCCCCACAACGAATTGTAAACTATCTTGGGGAAATGTAAACAGAAAAAGAAGTTCCAACTCTCCCCATGGCAAGACTTACACCCGAACCCGGGCCATCTTTGGCACCATGCCTTCTTTGTTCTGTTTCGATATAATATGACTTGGCCTGGGATCGGTTCTCAAATCTTCCATGTTACTTTGTCCTGCTGTCTCCAAGGACTGACCTCTTGTAAGTAAACCCCCCTAATTAGCCTAATGAAACCTAAACCTATTAATAAGCAAGCTGGGTTGGGCCCCTCTTTCTTTGGTATCTCAGCATTCTCTGGAGGGTATGCCGTAACGTTGGTGCAGAACAGGTATGCCCCCTTACATTTGCCATAGTTACCCCCTATCAAGCTTGTGTCCTCACACCTGGTAGCTCATCTGAGCTAAAGAAAATGAAGATGCCTCTTGAGAAGACAAGAGAACCCATTTTAGCCTTTCCAAGACAGAACAGACGAGAAGGGTCCATTCTGGTGACGGTGGTACTATTTAAAGTGGGATGCTGCAAGGGGGAGAATAGGACAGACCTGGGTAGATTGTTGTTTACCCTTTCTTGCCTTTCAAAAGAGAAACATTGGAGCAGCTAGGTAGCATAGTGAATAGAGTGCCATGTCTGGAACTAGGAGGACCTGAGTTCAAATCTGATCATCACAGACCACAACTTGTTCCACCATTCCCCCCTTGATGGGTATCCCCTCCCTTGATTTCCAATACTTTGCGGCCACAAAAAGAGCCCCATGGAATATTTTTACACAAATCAGTCCTTTTTCCCTTTAATCTCGGACAATGACGAGTTATGTGACCTTGGGAAAGTCACTTAAACCCCTTGCTGCTCTTCTGTGTTAGAACTGATACTAAGACAGAAGGTAAGTCTAAAAAAAAGGAAAGAAAAACTTTATTGATTAGAGAAACGCAAATGAAAACAACTCTGAGATACTCATTCACACCTATCAGATTGTTGAACATGACCCAAAAAGAAACGATCAAATGCCGAAGGGGCTGTGGAAAAATTGTGACACTAATTCACTGCTGGGAGAGTTGTGAACCAGTCTAACCACAGTGGAGAACAATCTGGAACTTTGCCAAAGAATTATAAAACTGGGCATACATACCCTTTGAGCCAGAAATACCCCGAAGAGATCAAAGGGGAAAAGGACCGATTTGTGTAAAAATATTCCATGGGGCTCTTTTTGTGGCCGCAAAGAATTGGAAATCGAGGGAGGGGATGCCCATCAAGGGGGGAATGGTGGAAAAAGTTGTGGTCTGTGATGGCGATGGAATACGATTGTGCTCTAAGGAACGATGGTTTCAGAAAAACCTGGGAAGTCTTAGATGAAAAACCTGGGAAGTCATGCATAGTTATGCTCTGAAGAATGTTATATTAGTCATGCTCTGAGGTAAGCAGAGCCAGGAGAACGTTGTGCAATGCACCCTAATAGCGATACTGTACGATGATCAGCTGTGAATGACTCAGTTACTCTGATCACTACAACGATCCAAGACACTTCTGGAGGACTTACACCGCCAGAGAAAGAACAGATGGAGTCTGAGTGCCGATTGAAACATATTTCTGTTCACTTTCTTTATTTTTATTGTTTTGCTTGCGTTTTTTGGGACGACGCGGTTAACATGGAAATCCGTTTTGCATGATTGCACGTGGCTAATCTATGTCAGATTGTTTGGCTTTTCAAAGAGGGGGCAGGGATAGGAGGGAAGGAGAGAATCTGGAGCTCAAAATCTTAAAAAAGGAGTACTAAAATGATTTTTGGTGAAATAACTAAAAATAAGTATTAAAAAAGAAATAAAACCTGGCCTGGTTCTGATTTCAGACTTAGCTGCACCATGAGGTTCTGGATCGTCCTGCTTTCTCTGCTCCTCAGAGTCCACGCGAAAGAAAATACAAATGAACCCACATGGTCATACTCAGGTAATGCTCACCCAGGCTAAGCTTCTTTCTGTTCCTTTTCATGGTGCCCAAATTGCTGGAGGCTCTTTCAGTCTAAAAAACCAAGGGGCAGCCTTTGGTTCTTGGCTTCATAAATCAGCATTTATTAAGTGCCTACTATGTGCCAGGCACTGAGCTAAGCACTAGGGATATGAAGAGGGATAAAAACATTCCCTGCCCTCCAGGAGCTCACCTCAATCCCAAATGGGGCCCCGAAGAATCACATACAACTCAACAACAACAAAGGAATTGTAATAGTGTTACTCAGCATCAGGGATCTTCGGACTTGTCCTTTGTTCTCCAGGAGGTTCAGAATGACTTCGCTGGTGATGTCTTTCGACTTGTTCGTAAATTGGATTTGAGTGAGGCATTTGCACAAAGTCTTCAGTTTTATGGCATCAAAGTCCAGTGGTAGGACAAAAAAGTCAAGATGATGGGTGGCAGCCTAGGATGCAGTGGATGGATGACCTTAGATGATCTTAGACCCAGGGCTGTTAGGGACCCTGGGGATCATCTGGTTCAGCCCCTTTACTTTATGCCATACAGTCACAGGATGGGAGCTGTTGAAAGGGACCTAAGAGCCCATCCGGGCCAACCCTCTTATTTTACAGATGAGAGAACTTACTGAAGCCCACTTACTGGCTGTGTGACCCTGGGAAAGTCATTTAACCTGGTTTGCCTCAGTTTCCCCATTTGTTAAATAAACTGGAGAAGGAAATGGCAAACTATGCCAGTATCTTTGCCAAGAGAACCCCAAATGGGGCCAAGAAGAGGCCCAGGGGCAGAGAATTGTAGGCATGAAGAATTGAATTGAATGTGTTTCTTGAGGTCCCAGATTTTGACTTTTTGTCTGTGCCTCATATCCAGTGCCTAAACTAAACAGTGCCGGAAAAAGCATTTAATAAAGGAATGAAAAACATTTATTAATCACTTTTTATGTGTGAAGGTAGAGATTAAATAGAGGAGGCAGCCAGCCAGCTGTCTTCAAGAAGCTTAGAGGGGAACAGTAGCCAGGGAAGGGCATCTGCTGCTTTTCTTGGTTTGGGGAGTTTGGCAGGCCTCTGGGATACTGATATTCCCTTATAAGGAGGTCATCAAGGCCAGAATAAGGTCCTTCAGGGAATTCCAGGCTTTGACTCTGAGCCATTCTTTAGAGTCAAGATAACTAGAGAGAGGAAAACCTGGGTTCAAATCACACATACTAGGGGCAGCTAGGTGGCTCAGGGGATAGATTGCCAGGCTAAGAGATTGGAGGTTCTGGATTCAAATCCAACCTCAGACACTTCCTGCATGTGTGATCCTGGGCAAGTCACTCAACCCAACCGCCTAGTCCTTACTGCTCTTCTGCCTTAGAAGTACTGAGTATTGGTTCTTAGTATTGACTCTAAGACAGAAGGCAAGGGTTAAAAAAAATCTCACATAATAGGAAGGAAGGAAACAAGGATTTATGTTAGGCATGAAGCACTTTATAGATCTTTTCTCATTCGATTTTCACAGCTCTGTACAGGAACAAGAATTCCCCATGTCAGTAATAATAAGTCTCATTTATATAGTGTTTAAGGTATAATCTCTTTTGATCAAGACAATAAACAGTAGGTGCTGTTACTATATTCACTTTACAGTTGAGGAAACGGAGGCAGACAGAGGTGAAGTGACTTGTCCAGGGTCACAGTACTAAGAACCAATACTAAGTACTTCTAAGGCAGAAGAGTAGTAAGGGCTCGGCAGTTGGGTTAAGTGACAAATTTGAACTGAAATCTTCTTGACTCCAGGTCCAGCCACCTAGACACCAGCAGTTTAAAAAAAACCAAAAAATAACAATCCATTATCTTAGAATCAATATTATTAGTTACAAGGCAGAAGAGTAGTTAGGGCTCGGCAGTTGGGGTTAAGTGACTTGCCCAGGGTCACACAACTGGGAAGTGTCTGAGGTTAGACTCGAACCCAGGACCTCCCTTCTCTAGGCTAGGTTCTCTAACCACTGAGCTGCCTAGCTACCTCCAAAAGTTTTGATAAGGGTAAGAAGAGCTTCCCTTAGTGTCCTCCCAATCTGAGCTAACCCCTAATATAGCTTATTATTATTATTATATTTTCAAACCCCTACCTTCCATCTTGGAATCAATACTGTGTATAGGTTCCAAGGCAGAAGAGTGGTAAGGGCTAGGCAATGGGGGTTAAGTGACTTGCCCAGGGTCACACAGCCAGGCAATGTCTGAGTTCAGATTTGAACCCAGGACCGCCTGTCTTTAGGCCTGGCTCTCAATCCACTGAGCTACCCAGCTGCCCCCAGCTTATTATTTTAAATTTGTTTTTATTATATAATGCAACGTAACATAGATTTCCTTTTTGTGTCCTTTTTCCTACCTGGAAAAGGTGAAGTCAATCAAAAAGAATGGCCCGCGTACTTCAGATCTTGTGGAGGAGAGGAACAGTCTCCCATCGACATCCAGACGGACAAAGTAACGGTGGACACCTCTCTGAAGCCTCTACAACTGAAAAACTTCGGCCTTCAGCATGGGAAGTTCCCCATGTCCAACACTGGTCACACAGGTAAGGGAAAATAGAAGCGGGATGGCCAGGGGCCCCCAAGGGGGCTGAAGATCATACCGAGCCCAGCCAGAGGCTCTGAAGGGCGCACGTGCGGTAGGAAACACCCCATCCGGGCGCTGTCCGTTTGGAGTGTTCGATTTGGAAGTCCATTATCCCAGGAGGTGATGCAGCCGCTCATTCTTCTCTGTGGCTACTAGGGACAGTACCCATATGGACCACTAGGGGGCACTCAAATCGGAACCCACTCAGGCTGCGCAGGGTCCTCTTTTGCTACTGGTTCAAAAGCTATTTTTAAGTCCTCGCTGTATTGTCTAGATTCAGAGGTGAGTATTAATACGGCGGGACTTCGCCCTCAGAAGCCAGAGGTTTAGACACAGGCTCCAGGATCCCAGAAGTTTATTAGAGAACAAAGAACAAAAGGAAAAGGGAAACCAGCCCATCTCCATCCAGGCAAAGTTGATCCCCCCAGACACGCATAAAAGAATGGGCAAGAGGTGTTCCCTTCCCGCTCTTTGGTAAGAACAATGTCCGAATGGGGTGACGCGAGGCTCTACTCGCTCCCCCTGCCCTCCGGCCGTACCTTTTCCTGTCTTGTCCTCCTCCTCCTTTGGGCGCAGCACTGTCTGGGCAGGTGATCCAATTGGATTTGTTCTCTGCAGCGTTAAGTCCCAGCTGTTACCTTCTCTGCTGTCAGAGGTCTCGCTCCTTGAGGTTGGCTGGCTTCTCTTTAACGCCTGGATGCGGTGTCTCTTACGGGGCGGGAGCTCTGGTACCCGATGCTAGGCTTGTTGTGGAAGGGCAGGAAAGAAATAGCTACCCCTTCAATGGTACCCTCTGGTAGTTGCTCAACGGTCCCCTTCTACAAAGCTGCTTCCTTTTTTCGAGGCAATAAGTTGATGAAATAGAGGAAGCTCTGAGTTCAAATTTAGCTTCAGAAATGTATTAGCTTTGGACCCCCAGCAAGTCATTTTGCCTCTGTTTCAGTTTTCTTACTATAAAATGAGTATAATAATAGCACCTACTTCCCAGGGCTGTGGTGAGGACCTTGCACATGGCAGACAATAAATGCTAATTTCTAAGCATTCTTCTTGACTCTCTCAGACCTGTCAAGCTTCCTTTTTTTAAGGACCACCAACTAGGACATGCCCAAGTCCTTTTGCTAGTCAATGACAAGTTGCCCCTCCAATTTCATCGGAGAGAACTTGTTTGTATTTAGAGGAGGGCTTTAAATTTAGCTTTCATTTCACTTAATACATGAATGTTTTATCCCTTTCTTACTTTCTGGGATATCGGATAAGGTTGGAGGTGGGAAGGGTCATTCCTCTGCAGGGTACCTACATTTTTTTATTCTATTCTTTTTTTTTTTTTACACCCTTACCTTCTGTCTTAGAATTGATACTAAGGCAGAAGAGAGGTAAGGGCTAGACAATTGAGGTTAAATGACTTGCCCAGGGTCATACAGCTAGGAAGCATCTGAGGCAAGATTTGAACTCATGTATAATTGAAAATGTTACCCTAAAAAAGAACTACATTTCTGGGGAGCCCACTCACTTCCTGTCCTTATGTACTTCCTGTAGACAGAAGATATTAGTGAGTGGGAGGTCCTCTTGGAGCTCTTTTCTTGGGCTTGCCGCCAGCATGGTGGCAGTGGTAAACTAAGCGAGGGGATTTTATTTTATTTTATTTTTTATTTATTTATAAACCCCCTCCCTTCTGTTTTGAAATTAATAATGTGTGTTAGTTCCAAGGCAGAAGAGTGGTAAGGGCTAGCCAATAGGGGTTAAGTGACTTGTCCAGGGTCACACAGCTGGGAAGTGTCTGAGGCCACATTTGAACCTAGGACCTTCCATTTCTTGTCCTAGCTCTCAATCCACTGAGCTACCCAGCTGTCCCCTAAAGCGCAGGGATTTTAAGTAGGCTAATCAGCCCTGGGCATGTGGTCTTTATTCTGTATCCTCTTTATTCCTTGATTTCTAATGATCCTTAATAAATCTCCTAAATATAATATTTTTATTATTGATATTAATTTTAATTTCTACAGCCAGGACCTCTGATCTCCAGGGCTGAACCTCTTGCTGACCCTGTTCAATTCTTGGAATAACCCTAATTATATATATATATATATATAATTTATTTGTTTATATTTATATATACATATATATACACACACATATACATATACACATATACATATATATAGTGGCCCGTATAGTGTATAGTGGTATGGTGGCTGCTATAGTCCTCATTTTACAGAGTAGTAAACCTATGAGGCATAGAGTGATAAAGTGACTTGCTCCGGCTCTCGCAGATAATGAGTATCAGTACCAAATCCAAGTGTCCCTGCCTTCAAGCCCAGTCCTTAAGGCATTTCACTCTTGTCGCCTCCTTATTATGCCATCCCATCCTCAGCTCACATTTTAACTCCGTCCTTGACATTTCATTCCAACTTTACCCTTGACATTTCATTCCAGCTTCCCTTCTGATCTCGCCGATTTCTGGTTGTCAGTAGGAAATGTCGTTGACAGAATATATGTTGACATTAATGATAGCTTGTATTTGTACAGCTACTGTGTCTGAGGAGCTCAGAGTACTTTAAAAAGCGATCTGATATTTTTCTAGAGTTAAAAAGAACAAAATTCTCATTTCTTGGCTGGGTAAAGATCAAACAGAGAAAATAATACATCAGATACACCTTCCAGGGTCCACTTAAAGAGTTATTCTATAAGCCACAGCAGGAGAAAGAGACAGAATGGTCCAAAGGAAAGAGCCTTTGCTGTAGGCGAGAGAAACATGGGTTTGAATGTCACCTCTGAAACTTACTAGTTATATGAACTAGGCAAATCCCAGTTTCTTCATCTGTAAAATGATAATAGCACATACCTTCTAGGGCTATTATATGAGGATCAAATAAGATGACAAATGGGGACTCTTTGCAAATCTTAAAGCGTGCTTTTGGGGGGCACACTGACACAAAGTGTGGTCCCACATCACTTTTTTTTTTTACCATGTCTTAGTATCAATTCTAAGACTGAAGAGCAGGAAAGGCTAGGCAATTGGGATTAAGTGACTTACCCAGAGTCACACAGCTAAGACGTGTCTGCGTACGTGACTTTTAATTTTCCCATCCTTTGACTCACGACTCATGACTTGGCCAAAGGTTCTAATAAAGATAGAAACCCTAACTATGGAAGCACAACCGATTCTCAGCTGCCTGTGGATAAAAGGTGATAAGGGTACCCGGAACAACTGAAATCCACCAACAATGTACAAAGTTCTTGCATTTCTTTCCCTAGAAATCCTCCAGATATTGAAATTTTGCTTTCTCTTCTTCCCCTTCTATTCCCAGCAGGGAAATGGGCAAATAGCAGGAGGCTAAGACAAGGAGGAAGTAGAGTCCCTGTCCAACAATAATAGCTGTGGTTGGCCCAGTGCATGGAGAGAGTGAGGGGTGTGTTTCCATTCCCTCTCCACTGAGGGCTCCAACTCTCTTAAGTCAAGCACACATTTCAGATCAGGTTCAGTCCTGGGAGAATCTGATGTTTCATGAGAGGGATTAGTCTCTCTATTTCCATGCTTTTGGTTCATTACACTCTTTCCCCAACTCTGGTACCCCAGGGAAAATTGCTTAAAAGTTAGGATTGGCTAATATCTAGAGTGTCCCCAAAGGTAAGGGGGAGTAGAAAGGTAGGCAGCGTGTAATATGAAACAGGTGCAGGTTTATTTCCTACCAACCAAAGAAAAGCTAAACAAACAACCAAAAAATCACTTAGCTTGCAGCAAAAGATTTTAATAAGTAGCAGTAACAGCTTCTGTTGTACTCTCCCAGAAGGCTGACGTTGATATCTCATCTGAACGTAAAACAAATTATGGATTTATTACATAAGCATTCCACATGTCACTTCAGCTTTGCACTATCCCCTTCATGACAGATGTCTTATGGAAAACTGGGTCAGGGACTGGGTTCACCAAGTTGCTGACAGTCATTTTTGAACGTTGCTCCCCTTGCTGCCAGTCAGCTTTGACTAAGGGATCCAGGACCACAGAAACTCAATTTATAAGGACCTCCAAGTCTGGACATGTCCATCTTGGGATCAATAGTCATTCGCCTAAGATTAAGAAAGAATAATCACAGAAAAGGCACCCAAACCCATGACTGGCTTGCCTATTGCATGTGACAGCCTGAGTGGAGGGATAAGTCAAGCTGACCCTTTGGAATCTTGGAACTTTTCTTCCTCTAGATCAATAGTTCTCAAAATAGAGACCCCCTGGGGATCCCCGAGTTTCTATCACAGGGCTTATGAGATCAAAACTATTTTCATAATAATACTAAGATATTTTAATTTCTAATAGGCGCATATAACCCATACTAATAAAAAGGTTTTGGGGGGACCCTTAATAATTAAAAAATTATCTAAGTATTTTTCCACGGTTACATGATTTATGTACTGATCCCTACTAATTTTAGAACATAAAGGAATTCTGAAGACCAGAAAGTTTGCAACCCACTGCTTTAGATTCATTTTATTCTTTTTTTCCTTCTAATTTTAAAAAATGAGTCTTTGGTGGTTAGATTGGCATGGTAGTATATAAGTAAATTATTTTAGGTATTTTGTTATATATATGTATATACCAGCAGGACCCAACCATGAGCAACTAATCTCTCTCTATTTAGATCTATGTTTATTTCTAGAATATATTCTTTTACTCACCACTTTCTTTAGATTAAGTTATATCATTTCCATTTATATTTGGATTCCTTATTGAATTTTCCTTTATTAATTGAAAATTTTAATTCATTGTGGTCAGAACATGTGAGAGACAGTATGGTAGAGGGGACACAGGGCTGATCTTGATGCTAGAAAGACCTGGGTTCAAGTCTCTCTTCTCGTGTCACATATTGGCTATATGACCTCTGGGCAAGTTAATTAAGCTGTGCTCCAGTCACCTCTCTAAGACTGAATTACTGACCTGTAGTGGGAGAGAGGATGTCCTCATCTGGAATTTGCCCAAATCAATAAAATCTCAGAATTAATGCTTATTCTTGTCCTCATCAGTAAATACTGTTTATTTCTGCTTTTTTCATTTATTTGAGATTTTAATGCTCTATCACATGATCAATTTTTGTCAATGGGCCATCCATAGCTTAGAAATTTGTACATTTCTTTCACTTCCTGTTCTATAATTATCAAAGAGTTTTCATATGTAATTTTTTTCAAAATTCTTTTCAAATTCTTTATTCATTCCTTTATCTATCTGTCTACTCATATATCTATTGATCATTATATTTGTCTATTTTTTTTTTAATCCTTACCTTCCGTCTTGGAGTCAATACTGTGTATTGGTTCTAAGGCAGAAGAGTGGTAAGGGCTAGGCAATGGGGGTTAAGTGACTTGTCCAGGGTCACACAGCTGGGAAGTGTCTGAGGTCGGATTTGAATCCAGGACTTTTTGTCTCTAGGCCTGGTTCTCCATCCACTGAGCCACCCAGCTGCCCCCATAATTGTCTACTTTTGAAAGCAGGTTGATTTTCTAAACTATTATTGTTTTGCTGTCAATTTCTACTTGTAATTCAGTTAACCTTTTCTATATTCTATAGTTTGTATATATATTCTAAAATATATGAAGTATTGACCTTATTTCATGAACTATGATGCTTTTACATATAACTGCTTATCTCTTTTAACTAGGTCTATTTTTATTGTTGCATTGTTTGAAATCAAGATTGCTAATTTTTTTTAAATTTAAAATTAAAAAGATTTTTTAAAAATCACAATAGGTGATCCTCTAGCCCTTTGTTTTAACTCTGTGAATTCTTATCTAAGTGCATTTTTCAACAATATTTTTTATCTCTGTTGTTGTCTTCCATTTAATGGGTGTGTTTATGCCATGCACATTTTCAGTTATGACTATTGTGTATTATCCTACATTATCTTCATAATTTTTTCTTTCAGTATCCTCCTTTCTCCCACTTTGTTAAGAAGGAAGTAAAGATAAAATTTGATCTTTTATATTTGAAGTAGTCTTGTCATATTCCAAAGCTTCTCCTCTCTTCTTCATGCCCAGATCCCAAAATCTAGTTCTTAGTCCTTTTTTTCTCTCTTTTACATCCTTCCTTTTGGGTTTGCCTTCTAATGCAATCAATAATCAATCAATCAATCAATCAATCAGGGGGCAGCTGGGTGGCTCAGTGGATTGAGAGTCAGGCCTAGAGAGGGGAGGTCCTGGCTTCAAATCTGGCCTTAGACACTTCCCAGCTGTGTGACCTTGGGCAAGTCACTTGACCCCCATTGCCTAGCCCTTACCACACTTCTGCCTTGGAGCCAATACACAGTATTGACTCCAAGAAGGAAGGTGAGGGTTTAAAAAAATAATCAATTAATCAATAACCATTTAATAAGTGCCTACTATGTGTCAGGTACTGGGCTAAGTCCTGGGGATACAAAAAGAGGCAAAAGACGGCCCCTACCCTCAAGGAGTTTATAATCTAGTAGGGGAAACAACATACAAATATATACAAAATGAGCAATATGAAGGATATACAGGAAATAATGAAAAGAGGAAAGGCATTAGACTTAAGAGGGGTTAGGGAAGGCTTCCTATAGAGGGTGGGATTTTATTTGGAACATAAGGGAAATGAAGGATGTCAGTACTCAGAATTGAGGTGGGAGAGTATTGGGGAAATGGAGGGCAGCCAAAGAAAATAGCTAGAGTCAAGAGTGTCTTGTTCATAAGACAGTCAAGAGGCCAGAGGGAAGAGTAAGGGAGTAAGGACTAAAAAGCCTGGAAAGGTAGAAGGAGACAAAATTGTGAGGGGCTTTGAATGAGCGCTTTATATTTGCTCCTGGAGGCAATAAGAAGACACTGGAGTTTTATTGAGTAGTGAGGAGGAGGCTATCACATCACACGGTTGGTTGGTCCTGCAGTTTAGGAAAATTAATTTAGTGGTTGAATGGAAGCTGGATTGGAATGGGGCGAGGTTTGAGGCAGGCAGCCCCACAGCAGTTACTACAATAATCCAGACGTGAGGTGATGAGGGTCCGCACCAAGCTGGTGGCAGTGTCAGAGAAGAGAAGGGGGCATGTTGGAGAGATGTTGCAAAGATGAAATCAGCAGGCCTTGGCAACACGTTGGATATGGGAGGTGGGAGATGTTGAGGAGTCCAGGATGACAACTAGGTTGTGAGCCTGCCAGAATAAGAGTGTTGCCATTGCTAGTAAAGGAGAAGGTAGGAGTAGTGGACAATTTAGGGGGAAACATGAATTCAAGCACCTACTGGACAGATTCCTGAAAGGCAATTGGAGATGAAAGACTGTAGGCCAGCAGAGAGACTGGAGCAGGCAAGGTAGATTTGAGGATCAATAGTATCTGGGGATGGTAATGAAATCCGTGGGAGCTGATGAGATCACCAAGTGAAGGAGAAGGGAAGAGGACCCTGGACAGCGCCCTGAATGACACTTAGAAGGTGTGATCTGGAGGAGGATGCTGCAAAGGAGACAGAGAAGGAGTTGTCAGTCAGGTAGGAGAACCAGGAGAGAAGAAAGTATCAAGGAGGAGAGAATGATCTCAACAGAGTCAAAGGCTACGGAGAAGTCAAGGAAAATGAGCACTGCCAAAAGGGCACTGGATTGGGCAACTCAGATCATTGGTAACTTTGTGGAGAGTATTTTGGGGGAAATAATAAAGTCAGAAGTGAGATTATAAGGGGTCGAGAGTGAGTAGAAAGAAAGTGGAGGCACCTCTTGTAGATGGTCTTTTCGGGCAATTTAGCTAGAAGGGCAAAAGAAATACAGGACAATAATTAGCAAGGATGGAAGGATTAAGTGAAGTCAAGACGTGGGAGACAGGAAGATTTGTAGGTAGCAGAAATGGAGCCAGGAGGCAGGGAGAGGTGGGAAACTAGTGGAAGAGAGGGTGTATGAATGTCTGTGTAATTTTCTTTGGTGTGATTCAGATAACAGAGGATTAGGAGATGCCCACTCCCCAGACCTCTTCTTCCTTGTTTTTACTCTTATGGACTCCAGTAGTGCAAAATAGTAAGAGCTTTTGCTTTTTTCCTCTTTTCTTCTCGATTAAAGTATTTTTCAAAATCTCTTTCTTCCTCTTCAAAGTCAGTTTCTCTGTATGGTTCATAACTTTCTCTGAGACCTCCAAGACAATGGAAATTCTGAAGGGACGAGTTCATTACTTCTCCCCACAAGTGAATATGGAACAAGCCCTCCTCCATGCCCAGCTAGGGAGAGGAAGAGGGAGAGAGATAGGTAGATAGGCAGACAGAGACAGAGAGACAGAAACAAAGAAAAAAAACAGACACAGAGAGAGAGTAACAGAAAGATAGACAGAAAGACAGATGGACATTTGTCCTAAAAATGGAATCTAGGACCTTTTGCTTCCCTTCTGACTCAAGAAGCTTTTATTTATGTTGTGTTTTTTTCTTTTTTAAACCCCAACACCTTCCATCTTGGAATCAATACTGTGTATTGGTTCTAAGGCAGAAGAGTGGTAAGGGCTAGGCAATGGGGGTGAAGTGACTTGCCCAGGGTCACACAGCTAGGAAGTGTCTGATTTGAACCCAGGACCTCCTGTCTATAGGCCTGGCTCTCAATCCACTGAGCCACCCAGCTACCCCCCCCCCCCCCCCATGTTGTGTTTTAATTACCAAGTATGGTTCACTGTGAAAATATAGCCCAGGGATCCCTTGCACTTCCTGGCTTGGTTTTTCTATTCACTCAAATTCACCTTTCTAGTCCCATGTTTGAGTTTCAAAGTGTCTAGTCACTTTTGGTCTTTTCATTAGGAATGGCTAAAAATCCTCTTCTATTAAAGATCCATTTTTCTTCTATAGGATTATACTCAGTTTTGCAAGGTTAGCACCCAAGATGAGGGTTTAAAAAAAGAGTCTATTACTTGTGTAGTTTTCTGCCTTCTTTTTTATGTTACTAATTCTCCATCCAGTTTTTCTTTCAGTGTTCTTCTTTTAGTTCTAGTGGTCCAGTTGATAGAGCTCTGGGCCTGGAGTCAGGAAGGCTCATTTTCATGAGTTCAAATCTGGGTTCAGACACTAGCTCTGTGATCCTGAGCAAAATCACTTAACCCTGTTGCCTCAGTTTCCTTATCTGTAAAATGAGCTGGAGAAGGAAATGGCAAACACTCCAGTGTCCCCAAAAATGGGGTTGCAAAGAACCAGGCACAACTAAAAATGACTGAACAAGAACAGACCAAAAGCAAAGTTCAAAAAGAAATATGGTGAGGTTGGCTTTTGGCTATCGAACAAAAAGGTCTGTGCTTGTGTAAGTGCATTCATGTTCTCTGTGTTTTTTTATCTACGGCTTACTTTCATCTGGCTCTTCCTGGTATCCTTGTTCTATCAGCTGTACCACCTCACTGCTCAGCTGGAAGCCAATCTGCGTATTTTCTTTGTAACTTTGCTTTTGGTTCAGATATTGGCATAACAAAAATCTAAATGGTGTCTTAGGGAAGTAGTTTCCCTTTTTTTCTAGGCTATAAAAGTTAGGGACTCTGCTAGAAGGACTTTTCTCCACTTTTTTCAGCCACAAAAATATAAAATTATACATACTCAGTTAAGTTCACTGTGAACCTTATGGAGCATAACATTTAGAATCCAAGGAACTGTTCTGCTGGCTCTCTATTATTCCTTTGATATTTGGCCCAAGGGCCAGGTGGGATTTCTTAGTGGTATCCAGGAGGTCAAATTTTCACTGTGGCCACTGATGGAGCGTGGATTCTAGCCCATTGGGTAATTTATTCTGTCTGCTTTAAGATACTTCCAAAGGTGAGCACTGAGGCTTTGTTCTATTTTTACTATGTGTATAGGCTGTCTAGTCTCAAATTGCTTCGAAACCATCAACTCCTACTGGTTCTTTTGATACGACCCTCCAAAAAACCCAAACCACACCTGTGAAATGGGGCTACCATTTGCAATAATCTGACTGTGCCCCAGGAAAGAGAAGAACAATAATAAGCAAGTGGAGGCTTTTAGTTATATTAGAGACGGGATGATCAAAGAAGGAATATGATCCGTGCTTGGGGTAGGTGGGATGACAACGGATAATAGAGAAGACAGATTGGTCAGTTACTATTTTATTTCTGTTGTGTCTGCCAAAGACAAGGAATTTTTTTTAATTAAAAAATGTAGTTAATTAATTTAGAATATGTTTCCATGGTTACAAGAGTTATGCTCTTTCCCTCCCCTCCCTCCCCCCCTCCTGTAGCCCACATGCAATTCCACTGGGTTTTACATGTGTCATTGATCAAGACCCATTTCCATATTATTGATATTTGCACCAGAGTGATCACTTAGAGTCTACATCCTCAGTCATATCTCCATCAACCCATGCGATCAAGCAGTTGTTTCTTTTTTCTGTATTTCTGCTCCCACAGTTCAAAGAGAAGGAATTTTGAATGGGGAAGTACAGAACCAAACTGGCTAAGAAGGACTTGACCAAGATCAGTAGGGAAATAGGAAAGATCACTTTGCTACCCTTGATGAAATCAGCTCCCTTAGCCCAAATGAATTCATCCTTGGATAAAAAAAAAAAAGCCTGACAGATATGATCACTGAATCTCTTTTTATTGATTGTTTAAAAATCATGGAGAATAGAAGGCACACTACAGGATTGGAGAAGGGCAAATGTCCAATTGACAGCAATAAAAAGGGAAGGGGATAGAGTCGTCAAACCATAGGCCGATGACTTCAACTCTAAATCCTTGGAATATTCTAGGACAGACTTTCAAAAATAGCTAGAAGGCAGAACCGAGTGGCTCAGTGGATAGAGACTCAGACTGAAAGATGGGAGGTCCTGGATTGAAAACTGGCCTCAGACACTTCCCAGGGATGTGACTCTGGGCCAATCACAACCCAAATTGCCTAACCCTTACTACTCTTCTGCCTTGAAACAAATACTTGGCATCCATTCCAAGGCAGAAGGCAAAGGTTATAAAAAATAAGAGAGAGAGCGAGAGCGGTAGTGAGGAGCATCTTAAAAACAATAAAAGACATAATTGCAAAGAGATAGCCAAGTCAGACTTCATCAAGGACTCTCCTTTTTCATTTGGTCTCTTCTGCTGTTATTTTCTTCTTATATTGCTTTCATTTCTCTTCTCCATTTTCCTCTGCTTCTCTTAATTAATTTTTGAAATCCTTTTTGAGTTCTTCCACACCCTGAGATAATTTCTATTTTTCTTTGAAGCGTTGCATGTCTGCTTTGCTTTCACTGACTCCTGCTGTGTCTGTGCTTTGTTCTTCTTCATCTCCATACAATTTTTCTAGGGTTGGATGATTTATTTTATGTTTGCTAATTTTCTCAGTCTTTTTCTTGATGCTGCCTTTGATCTTAAAGTGAAAGGCTCTGTTCTCAGCACGGAGAGGGCACTCTTTTAAACGGCAGGTTTTTCCTTGATGCTACCCTTAGCTCTATTTCTGGCTTTCTGTAAGTTTCAGTTCTGCCCCGTGATGTGACAGCCTGTGGACTGGGAGCTCTAAAAGCCATCTCCCCCTGCTGATTCAGTCACCTCCTGCAGCTGCTGATGGCTTTCAGAGCTCAGAGCTCTGTGGGCTACCCTGGAGTGGGGCTCAAAATCGAGCCCAAGGCGTGGGCAGGGACTTCTGCTCTCCCTTTGGGCAGTCTCCCTTGCCCTGGGACTTGTAACTTCACTTTGAGCTGGGGGGGGGGGCTAATTCTGGGCCTTGGTCTGGGTTTACACAGGCCAAGTATGCTACATAGACTGCTTTACCCTGGGCTGGGGCTCCCAGCCTTGCTCTGGGCTTACACAGATCAGGTGTGCCACAAGGGTTACCTCTTGCTGAGATTCCCAACCTTATTGCTGGCTTGAGCTGGGGCTTACAACTTTATGGAGGGGGGGGGGCAGCTGGGTGGCTCAGTAGATTGAGAACCAGGCCTAGAGATGGGAGGTCCTGGGTTCAAATCTGGCCTCAGACACTTCCCAGCTGTGTGACCCTGGGCAAGTCACTTAACCCCCATTGCCTGACTCTTACCACTCTTCTGCCTTGGAACCAATACACAGTATTGATTCTAAGTCTGAAGGTAAGGGCTTAAAAAAAAGAACTTTATGGGGTGTGTGTGGGTGGCACTGCTATTGGCTCAGGCTAGGACCTGGAACAGTAGATGTGGCTGTGCTCCCCTCTCACTCCAGTGAACCAGACCCTCCATGCTTACCTTTCAAGTTGTTCTCTGTATGAAAGTTGCTTCATTCCATCACCTTGAGGGGTTCTCATAGTGGTTTGGGTTTTCCCAGCTTCTTCTTCACTGTCTTCCTGGCAACGCTTAATTTTGTAATTTTTTATAACCCTTAATTTTGTTGTAGAAACAATATTGTTTATTGATTTCAAGGCAGAAGAGCGGTCAGGGCTAGGCAATGGGGGTCAAGTGACTTGCCCAGGGTCACCTAGCTAGGAAGTGTCTGAGGCCAGATTTGAACCTAGGACCTTCCATCTCTAGGCTTGGCTCTCAATTCCTGAGTCACCTCTCCTATAACTTTCGTAAATATAGAGCAAGGTTGGCAAACTTTCTTTAAAGGGCCAAATAGTAAATATTTTAGGCTTTACAGGCCAAGAGACAAACTTAAAGATATTATATAAGAGAAAAAAAATACTACAAAATTTTTATTAACGAAATTCAAAATATAGTAATAAAAATAATTTTTGTTGGCATTAGAGTTCTGCTAATGAGAAGAATGGGGTTCTTTTTTTGGGGGGTGATAACATTTTGCTTCATTTGACTTCAAAATGAGTGTTCATCAAAATGGATGGCAGATGTTCATATATTAATAGTGTTCTAGTGATTATTTATATTATATATAATTAACCTAATAAGCAATGATATTTTACACATTTCATCTTTGAAAGTGTCTTTGCTCAGGTATGTCGGGCACAGGTATAGGATTTTAACTGATTTGAAAAGAGAAAAGGCTTAATTTATTTTCTCTGGACTATGATCAAACACCAGCTCATCATCAGCAAATGGCTTTCCTTGTTTGGCTAGTAATAAGCTACCCGGCAGGACACATTGGTTTTAGCCTTGTTTTCAGTTTTAAATTTTTGTCTAGAAATTCTTCAGCCGTGAGATTTTCCATTTTCCATTTTCTAATATTTCTCCTGACCTTTACTTTCCTGTGAGTTGGGAATAGTACGATGTGTACATGGTGTTTAACTATCGTGCATAGAGCATCAGTCTGGAGTCAGGAAGATCCTGAGTTCAAATCTGACCTCAGACACTAGCTGGGTGACTTTGGGCAAGTCACTTACTTAGGTTCCTCATCTTTAAAATGAACCGGAGAAAAAAATGGCAAACTACTTCATTATCTCTGCCAAGAAAACCCCAAATGGAGTCAGGAAAAGTCAGACATGCCTGAAATGACTAAATAATAACATAATATCATTGCATGGTAAGTGCAGTGCTTTGCCATCTAATGTGATAATGAATAATTCACACTCTACAGCTGCCTTAAAAGTGCTATGTGCAGGGCAATGAGGTGGGCCAATGTGTGGAATCCCAGGCCTGGAATCGGAAGAACCTGAGTTCAAATCTTGCCCATAGGATTTCCTAGCTGTGTGACCCTGGACAAGTCACTTAAATCTGTTTACCTAGTCTTTTTTCTTCTGTTCTGGAGTTGTTACTAAGACAGAAAGTAAGGGTTCGGGGGAAAAAAGTGTTACATTCAAAACCTATTTTTTTTTCTTCCTTTCTTGTTCTGACACTATGGGTTTGATTCAGTAACAAAGAAAAATGTTGCCATACATCGACATGTGAGGCAATTGATACACTGTCTAGTTCTCTCCGAAAGACTGATGATTTGCAATGCAGGAATGGGAGGTCTTTTTTCCAAATATTCAACCTCTCCATTGAAACAGGAAAACAGTCATAGACAATATATATAAAAAATATATATATATATATACAAAGCTGTGTTTGAATAAAACTTTATTTATAGACGTTGAAATGTGAAATTCATGTGATTTTCTTTCTTTTTTTTTTTAATCCTTACCTTCCATCTTGGGATCAATACTGTGTATTAGTTCCAAGGCAGAAGAGTGGTAAGGGCTGGGCAATGGGGGTCAAGTGACTTGTCCAGGGTCACACAACTGGGAAGTGTCTGAGGCCAGTTTTGAACACAGGACCTCCTGTCTCTAGACCTGGCTCTCAATCCACTGAGCTACTCAGCTGTCCCCCCTAAGAATGATTTTTTAAAAAAAATTATGGAGGAAAACATCTATTACCAGAAGTATACAATCCTATTGATGAATTAACTAATTGAAACTTTTTTACTATGTATGAATAGAATTCATTTTTAATCTTTTACTCCTAAATATTTACGTTTAGTCTCATGAGAATTCTGCTACAAGATTAACAAGGGAGAAATTTTAAGGTTCAGGAATTCTGGAGTTAGGCATATGCAGAGGGAATCTTACATTCATTTTCAATTTTTATTTAATTTGCAGTTCGAGAGCTCCTCCCTCCCCTCCCCAATAACTTCCAAACTCATTGAGGAGGCAAGAAATACAAGCTCATTATAAATACAAAGTCAGGCAAAACAAATTTCTGCTTCAACCATGTTCCAAAAAAAAAATCAAGAAAGGAAAAGCTAGTTAGCCCAGTGGATAGAGCACCAGGCCTAGAGTCAGGAGGACTTGGTTTCAATTATGGCCTCAGACACTTCCTAGCCCGGTGACCCTGGGCAAGTCACTTAACCCCAGTTGCCTAGCCCTTTCCCTTATGTCCTAGAATTATTACTATAAAAGAAAGTCAGGCTTTTAAAAAAACCAATAAAAATATTTTGAAAAATATACTTCAGGGGACAGTTGGGTGGCTCAGTGGATTGAGAGCCAGGCCTAGAGATGGGAGGTCCTAGATTCAAATCTGGCCTCAGACATTTCCTAGCTGTGTGACCCTAGACAAGTCACTTAACTCCCATTGCCTAACCCTTATTGCTCTTCTGCTTTGGAACCAATACATAGTATTGATTCTAAAGTGGAAGGTAAGGGTTAAAAAAAAGGAAAGGAATAAAAATGTGCTTCAATGTGCTATAATCTGAATCTACCAGTTTTCTGTCTGGAGGTGGATAATATTGCATCACTGGTCTTTTGGAATTATAGTGGGTCCTTGTTTTGATTAGAGTTATTAAGTCTTTCACAGCTGATTATCTTTATAATATTGTTACTGTGTAAATTACTCTCTTGGTTCTGCTCACTTCATCTTGCATCAATTCATGCAAGTCTTCCCAGGTTTTGCTGAAACCACCCCTTCATCATCTCTCAGTGTATGATAGACTTTCATCACTTAAAATTTTAATTAAATTAATTAATTAATTTAAATTTAATTAAATTAATTAATCACATAATTTTAAAAGTAAAATTAAATCAAATGTAAAAATGTAAAAAACCTTCACTCATGGGCCCAATGGATTCAGCCTTTGGGCAGGCCATACATAGCTTGCCAGCTTCTGCTTTGTATAGACTATCATGTTAACTCAGTCTGGACTAGGGTGACATCCTGAGGTTTCCCAGAAGTACAATGAATAAAATGATTACTGGAGCTCTAGCTCATTCTTTTTCTACCTCAGACAAGCTCTGAGAATTGGCAAGGGTGGTGGGTCAGGGTGGGCTAATCCCCAGATTCATTACCAAAATTTTTTAATTGATTGGGTCCATAGTTCACAGATTGGGAAACTTGTATTCCTGACTGACTTGCTAGAGCTTTCTTGACTTTCAACTATGGAGTGAGTCACTGTGGGCAAATAGGTGGTGGGTGGCTGTGGTCAAGGCTGCCAAGCCTATAAGGACTACTTGGCCTGGGGCCCAACCCAACAATCCCTTTGGTGCCATCTGTTCTCTCCTAGCCACGGTCCAATTGCCAGACAACATGAAAATTTATGATGGGCAGTCTTCCTTCTACACAGCTGTCCAATTTCACTTACACTGGGAAGGAGAGACTGCAAAACCCAGTGGCTCGGAGCACACCATGAATGGCATGCATTCTAATGCTGAGGTATACAACCAGAATTGAGTTTATAAATATTCTTTCTCATTAGAATCAGGCCTGATGAGGGGGAAAGTATTGCAGACTTTGGTCTTCAGGCAGGTGTTTTAACCAACATGATTAGATTCCAGTGATCCTGGGTTTGAGCTCGTATGCGTCCTTGGGAGACCCAGCTTGACTTCAGCCTTACCAGAAGCATACTAGATGTCTCAGTGCTTTTAGAACCCTAGACTTAGAGGCGTTTTACCAATGAAATGCTGAGAGACGAAGATCCACTCAGGGTTAATCAATCTATTACTAAAGCCAGCAATCACCAACAAATCAAGGTCAGTGATCTTTCCATAATCCAAGATCCTCCCCTCCAGGGAGAGTGGGGAGGGGGCTTTTAAATAGAGATGTTTTCCTTCTGACAGTCCATCATCAAGACCTCCCCTGAGCGGTGAAAGACCTCCTTGGTTGGTGGACATGTAATGAGGGAGGGGGCTAAGAGTTCTATTCCCTCTCCACTGAGGGGAGAAGAGTCAGCTGAGGAATGTGGTCTGGTCCTGTCTCTATGGTTTCTGCTTCCTGTCACTGTGGACTGGTTAATCCCTCCACATCTCTATGGTAAGAGGACTGTTAAATTGAAGCAATGAAAGAATTCCTTTTGACATTCCTGAGATTCAGCCACCTCTAGCAAGCCACGTTAGAAAAACCACCCAAATCAGGATCTCCCTGACTTAGTTTCCCCTTTGTAGACCTGGTCACTTTGATTAGAAAGCAAGCCACAAGAATTCCTTCTTAGTAGCAAGGATGAGCTCAGGCTGGCTTCTGTGCTCATGGGGTTGGGCTTTGGGAGGGGCTGGGGGGTGATCACATTCCTGACCTAGAATGAGGGAGGTGCAGGTTTTTGAACAAAGAAGGGAATATTAGAAATGAATAATGATACAATAATAAAACGAATTGTCCACAGTCATGAAGATTTGACTTTAAATCTAGTCTTAGAAGCTTACTACAAAGCTTTATTACCATATTTCCAGAGTTAGAGTGGTAACATAATGATTCAATTCAATTTAGCAAACTTTTAAAACAGTTCTTACCTTCTGTCTTAATATCATATTTTTCTAAACCCTCATCTTCCACCTTAGAATCAATACTGTGTATTGGTTCTAAGGCAGAAGAGTGGTAAGGGCTAGGCAATGGGGGTTAAGTGACTTGTCCAGGGTCACACAGCTAGGAAGTATCTGAGGTCAGATTTGAACCCAGGACCTCCCATCTCTAGGCCTGGCATCAGCAAACATCTTTTAAATGCTAGTGGCATGTCTCTCTGTTGGACTACCCTTGAGATGGGGAACTTCGGTATGGTTCAGATGATGTATCTGCTGGAAGAGAATGTATCTAGTTGTATTCTTTCCAGGGTTCTATTTTCTCCAAGTCCAACCATTGCCTCATTTGCTAAGTTTTATTTCTCTTGGTTGTTCTCTTATCCTGATAAACCATAAGACACCAATTGCTGGATGGTAAACTCCAGCATCGTAAATCCCACATGAATGGCAGCTAGGTGCACAGTGGATAGAACTCCAGACTGGGAGTAGGGAGGACCCCAGACATTTCCTAGCTGTGTGACTGACCCTGGGCAAGTCATGTAACCCCCATTGCCTAGCTCTTGCCCTTCTGTCTTAGAGTGGTCACTAAGACAGAAAGTAAGGGTTAAAAAAAAGTCTTTCACAAGTCTTATTCTCACATTCCATCCTAGCATGGAGGTGGCCCTGGCTTATCCAGGGCTGTGATAGTCAGTGAGTAAATATATAAGCATTTCTGTGCTCACGTGCCAAGCCCTGGTGACACAAAGGGAACATGTGGTCCCTGCTCTCAAGGAGCTCCCATTCTCCTGGAAGACCATGCAGACAGGAGGATGCAGCGGCACGGCGGATGGAGAGGTCCACTGGTCCTTCAGGTACAGCGACAAAGCAAACGGTGATGCCTCTTCCTTGATACCATTTCCATCTATTTATTTCTGACGTTGAACCACTTCAAAGTGCCAAGCACTTTGGTGAGCAGAGCTCTCCCTTTGGATTGTCAGCCACCTGTGGCCCGCCGAGGTGGCGAGGACCGAAGCATCCGCCGAGGCAGCTGCCAGGTTTCATTTCCACAAGGCTTGTCCCTTGGCTGTTGGGCTGGTAACAGGGTTGATGGTCTGGAAAGGGGGCATGCTGGGATTCTTGAGATTCTTGGACTTACCTCCCTGTCAGAGGCAACTGGTCAGAGATTGGAACTGGCAGTGTTGGGCCCCTTCCCCAGAAGAGTTGTGCCCTTCAATGATGCCCGTGAGGAGGGCTAGAGGAGGAGCAGGACCAGCTGTACAGCCCTACAGAGCAGCAGATTTGTGCAGGGCATCTAAAGGTCAGCTTTCCAGCATCCAAAAGAGCTGACTCGCACAGTCTCTCTGCTAAGGCTGGCGATCACTTATTAAATTCGTATTGTGCCTCGCCACCATCCTAGCAAGAATGCAGAGTCAATCCAAGCCTTAGGGACCAGTTTTTTTCCTCCCTTACCCCGCTGTTTCCCTCTAGTGTCAACGTTTGCATTTAGAACCTCTGTAAATTTGTGCATCTAGTTAATTTATGGAAGACTTGTGTACATTGCCTTAATGTTCTCACATGACAGTAGAATAGAAAAATGTGTAAGTCATGGGGGCAGGTAGGGGGCTCAGTGGATTGAGATCTAAGTTTAAAGACGGGAGGTCCTACGTTCGAATCTGACCTCAGATACTTCCTAGGTGTGACCCTGGGTAAGTCATTTAACCCCATTGTCCCCTTGGCCCTTACCTTCTTCTGCCTTGGAATCAATATGCAGGAAGGAATGGATTTATAGAATTTTTTTTGTAAGTCATCCCAAGACCCAACATGTCATTATGTAAGGAAAAATAAAAGTGCTGCAAATCCACTGGGAAAAAAAAAGAAGAGAGAGAAATGCTGGTACTGAAATTTGAACCTTTTGTCCGGTGACCCACACTTTGATACACTGCTAGAACAGCGAAGCCATATCTGCATGGATTCTGCGAGCAACACCAGTTGAAAAGGTTGCTGTTAAATGGAAGTATAGCTCGTGGGTTCTGTTCGGAGAGGTAAAACAAGGTTTGGGCAGAGTAGGTTTCATTGCAGGATCAAGAGCAAGCAGAGCATCATTTGTGGGGCCAAATAGTCATCTCGGCTTGCCATGCTTATGATGAATGGGAACAAAATCCAACATGAAGATTATTGCAGTTTATGCACTAATGTAGAGCACAGAAAGAAAAGAGGATCCAGCCATACCTTGGCGGACTCCCTGGTTAAGGGGCAGGAGATGGAGGATGATGGAAAAAAGAGATGGTGAGTGACTAGTTAGCTTCATGGAAGCTAAGCGATGAGAGAATACCAAAAATTTTTAGAAATCAAGGAGAATGAGGACTGAGAAAACAAATTTGAACCCAGGACTTCCTGGCTCTGGGTCTGGTTTTCAATCCATCAAGCCACCTAACTGCCTCCAAGTTCCCAACATTTTTGTGTGTGAAGGATCCCTTTGGTGGTCTGGTAAAACCAATGGACCCTCTCCTCAGAATAATGTTTACTCGAATGCATAAAATATAGAAGATTATAAAGGAAGCCAACAATACTGAAAAAAGTCATGAAAAAATATTTATGTGAGATGGGAGGTCCTGTGTTCAAATCTGGCCCCAGATACTTCCCAACTGTGTAACCCCCATTGCCTAGCCTTTACCTTCTGCCTTGGAACCCGTACAGAACATTGATTTTAAAATGGAAGGTAAGGGGGGCAGTTGAATAGCTCAGTGGATTGGGAGCCAGGCCTAGAGACAGGAGGTCCTGGGTTCAAATCTGGCCTCAGACACTTCCCAGCTATGTGACCCTGGGCAAGTCACTTGATCCCCATTGTCTTGCCCTTACGGCTTCTCTGCCTTGGAACCAATACACAGTATTAGATCTGAGACAGAAGATGAGGGTATAAAAATGTCCTGGGAACCCCTGATTTAAATGTCCATTGCCCATTATTTTGATTTTCCTTCTGTTCTTTGGTTACCCAGGAAAGTGGTCTCCAAAGTGGTGAGTGCAGCCACTGGGAACTCAAAGGGTCCATGGCTTAACTCGAAGGTGTGTGTGAGCAATGCAGGAGGGACAACTCTCAACTGCTGATTCCTGGAAGCCGCTTTGGCGTGTGTTATTTTTGTTTTTGTACAGAAACTACCCAACGTGTTTACTCGAATGAGCATCTTACCTGGGGGAGGGGGCAGGGAACAATAGGAAAAGAAACAAAAGAAAAAGGAAAAACCATCCGTCCGATGACTGTGACAGAAGATTCTTGCAGGGGACCCTGGAACGTGGACGAAAGAACCCGTGTTTCATGCTTGCGTGGTTTTTTTCTTTAGAGGAACATCCAGATATCACCGTGACCTCTGCTTTGTCTTCACAGTTGCATGTGGTAGCCTTCGATTGTAGCAAATATCCAACCTACGACGTCGCCAAAACCAAGCCTGATGGGTTACTTGTCTTGGCAATCCTCATTAAGGTGAGCTGACGCTGTCCACGTTGGCCCATCACTTGAGCTCAGATGACTGGCCCAGGACCTCGAATAGCTCTTTGCCTTTCCTCTAGTGCTCTTTTGGGGGCTAGAACTAAACTTACTGCCCCACTGCGGCAGGGTCACTGCTCTACCCAGGCCCCCATCACCATCGCCAGCTCATTCCTCATTATCCATTCAGGGGACCACAGGCTCCCCTGAAGTCTTGGGCCAGCTTTGAGTTAGGTATGAAGGGCCTGGCTACAAGCCTTAAGAAGCACAAGCTTTCTTCGAAAGAGGAGCTTCCCCCACGTTCCCAGAGGACATAAAGGGGGAAAGGAGAATATGCCTTTAGTAAGCTCCTCTTTTAAGCCCTTGACAAATATGATCTCATTCAATTTTCGCAACCTTGAAAGGCAGCTACTGCTAATTATTTCCATTTCACTAAGGCAGAGGGGCAAAGTGACTTGTTCAGGGTCACACAAGTGGGAAGTGCTTGAGACTGGATTTGAATTCAAGGGTTTCCTGACTCCAGGCCCAGTGCTCTGTACACTTTACCATGTAGCTAGCAGCCTCTGGTCCTGTGTATCATACACATGGGTTGTGGAGGTGAAGCTGGGAGCTTCCTTAATACTGTTGATGACCACTAATATTTTCTTTTTTTTCTTTTCTTTTCTTTTCTTTCCTTTTCTTTTCTTTTCTTTTCTTTTCTTTTCTTTTCTTTTCTTTCTTTCTTTCTTTCTTTCTTTCTTTCTTTCTTTCTTTCTTTCTTTCTTTCTTTCTTTCTTTCTTTCTTTCTTTCTTTCTTTCTTTCTTTCTTTCTTTCTTTCTTTCTTTCTTTCTTTCTTTCTTTCTTTCTTTCTTTCTTTCTTTCTTTCTTTCTTTCTTTCTTTCTTCCTTTCTTCCTTTCTTCCTTTCTTCCTTTCTTCCTTCCTTCCTTCCTTCCTTCCTTCCTTCCTTCCTTCCTTCCTTCCTTCCTTCCTTCCTTCCTTCCTTCCTTCCTTCCTTCCTTCCTTCCTCCCTTCCTTCCTTCCTCCCTCCCTCCCTCCCTCCCTTCCTTCCTTCCTTCCTTCCTTCCTTCCTTCCTTCCTTCCTTCCTTTCTCTCTTTCTCTCTTTCTTTCTCTTTCTTTCTCTCTCTTTCTCTCTTTCTCTCTTTCTTTCTCTCTCTCTCTTTCTTTCCCTCCTTCCCTCTTTCTTTCTCTCTCTCTCTTTCTTTCTCTCTTTTCTTTCTCTTTCTCTCTTTCTTTTGCTTTCTTGCTTTCTCTCTTTTTCTCTTCCTTCCTTCCTTCCTTCCTTCCTTCCTTCCTTCCTTCCTTCCTTCCTTCCTTCCTTCATTTGTTTATTTATTTTTCATTTATTTACTCATTTATTTGTTTAATTATCTGTCTATCTATCTATTTGCTTATTCATTCATTCATTTGTTATTTTTTTAAACCCTACCTTCCATCTTGGAATCAATATTGTGTATTGGTTCCAAGGAAGAAGAGTGGTAAGGGCTCGGTAATGAGGGTTGAGTGACTTGCTCAGTGTCACACAACTAGGAAATGTCTGAGGCCAGATTTAAACCCAGGACCTCCCATCTCTGGGCCTGGCTCTCAGTCCACTGAACCACCCAGCTGCCCCCTTTCTTTCCATTTAAAACTCCTCCAGCACCAGTCTCCTAATAATGCTTTGGAACTGGGGCTACTCTCTCTTCTACATCTTGATGACACTTCTTGAATTCCTAGCTTTCCCATGTAGATGCTGTCACCAAAGGCTCTGGAATAAATGAAGGGGAGCAAATGAGAACAAATGCCATCATTAAAGGAAGGAAAGAAGTATTAACTAAATCCCTACTATAAATCAGGTGCTATGTTAAGTACTGTACAGATATGACTTCATTTTATCCAAAAAACAATCCCGTATTATTCTCCCCGTTTTAAAGAAACCAAGGCAGACAGAGATGAAGTGACTTGCCCAGGGTCATATAGCTAGGAAGAGTTTAAGATTAAATTTGAATTCAGGTATTTCTGACTTTAAACTCCATACTCTGTGTACCATAGCATCATCTAGCTGCTTCTAGGAGAAGGAGCTAAACATGTCCTGCCCAGTATTAAAATGTTATTAATTAATATAATAAAGAAAGAAACACACACACACATACACACATATGTGATATGTGACTCTGGTCACATCAGCTAACATCTCAGTGGCCCAAGCAACCTCTCTCTGACTTTAAGCCAGATGGTAAATGTTTTAACACCAGCTCTTTGATAGGGCTGAGGATGGAGAGATAATGTGGGCAGAATGCACTTTTCAGTTTAGTTTTCATTATTAACATCTTTCTCCATCCCTCCATCACTAGAGAATCAACAAAATGATAAATCAAAGAGCAGCTGGGTGGCTCAGTGGATAGATTGTCAGACCCAGAGACAGGAGGTCCTGGGTTCAAATGTGGCCTCAAATACTTCCTAGCTGTGTGACCCTGGGCAAGTCATTTAACTCCAATTGCCTCTTCTGTTTTGGAATCGATACTCAGGAAGGGTTTTTTTTAAAAGAATAATAAATCAAACAATATGGAACATTTGCCAATTTCTAAGGATATAAATGTTCCTATTAAAAAGTTACCAACTGACTCTCCCAAACTGGTTGGAGCTGGCTTTAGCAAATCCTTCTTTAAGTTATTATTTACAACTAAAAGAACTTTTCCCAGGAAAATCCCAAAGGGCCTCCTAAGCATTATCCTGTATTTTGCAAATGGAACTAGTGATCATTGGATTTGTGTGGTTTCTTGATCATAAAGAAGTTAACTTTTCCAGGAGAAACTCTTCTAATCTTTTGCTTTTCCTCACTTCTTCCCAGAGAGGCCACAGAGGATTGTGGAAAGGGGGTTGGATTTGGAGTCAGGAGAGGCCCAAGCTCGAGTCGACCCTGGCCACTTACTAGCTTGAGTGAGTGTCAGGCAGTCCCTCAACCTCCTCAAGTCTCAATTTTCTCATCTGTGAAATGGAGACAATAATACCCTCAGCACCTGCCTTCCAGGGTAGTTTTACGAATCAAATGAGATAATGTTTGTGAAATGCTATGTGGTGGGTCAGCTAGGCTGCTTCTTATTCTCTCTTCTTCACCAGCCTCTGTTGCCATTGTCAGGGATCTTTCACTCTCTTCTGCGTTTTTCCTATAGGCTGAGAAAGGGAAACATAACCCGGCTTACGAACATTTTCTTCACCATTTGTCCAAGATCCGCCATGTAGGTAAGTGAAAGTCAATGTGAAGCCCCCAGGAAGAGAAATTAACCGAAGGGTCACACCAGAGGGAGGAGAGAAGAAGCAGGACACCAGAAGGACAAGCTGGGAGAAGCACCCCTGTTCTGGGGCCAGCTTCTCTCGCTGCACATTTGTTCCTTGGGTGGGAAGGATTTGTCTAGACATTTTCCTCATGGTGAATGGCTCTGTTTGGGGAGCTTTGGTGTACAGATCCCAGGATCATGGAGGAGGAAAGGGATTGTGGTGCAGAAAAAAACAGAATTTTACATCAGAGGATCTGGGTTCAAATCCTCTAGATGCCTGGCACACAGTAGGCATTTAATAAATGTTTATTGACTGACTCACTGAAATGGAGGCCCTTTACCCTTTTAGGTGGCCTTCTTTGGACTTACTCCAGCTCATTTATTTCTCAATTTAAACTAATGTCCTAGAGAACTCAAAGCACTTGATCATTCTCCCTATGGTTGATAGGGTGGGAAAAATGGCACAAGGAGAGTGATTTTAATGGTTTAAGTGGTTCCCTACAATGTTTTGGGGAGCTTTGGAGGTGCGGGGAGCACTTTCCCATTTTATTTACTGAAAGAGTCAAAAGAAGGTGAGGGTTAGAAGTTTTCACATAATTCAGGAAGCCAGTCAGAGCCATAATTCAGCCCCCTCCCTCCATCTGTGTGGTTTCCTAACCACCCCCATGCTGGATCTGCCTGTAATAACCATAGATCTACTGAGTGGCCCAACTCCTCTCCTTTCTTGTCTCTGTTAGGTCAAAGCACAAATCTGACAAGCCTCAACCTTAAGGGCATGATGCCCCCAAACACCGTAAACATGTTCACGTACAATGGCTCCCTGACCACTCCCCCCTGCACCCAGAATGTCCGCTGGATGATTTTTGCCAATCTTGCCACTATTTCTACAAATCAGGTAAACAGTCATTCCCCTGCCATCATCCTTGACGCGCTCCTAAAGTCAGCTTTGCAGATCATAAACAATTCATTCAGCTGCTCCCATCTGTCCTCAACTTCCTTGGGATGTTTATTTCATTCAATCAATCAAAAGACATTTATTACACACCTACCGTGTGCTAAGCACTGGGAATACCAAGGAAGGCAAGACCAGCCCCTCCTTAGTCATCACTTAACAGAATGCCAGGCAAATAATAAAGGTTTGTTGGCCAACCGATGCCCTCAAGGAACTTACAGTCTACTGAGTGAGTGGCTGAGTGAGATTTCTAAAATTGTGCTCATGGGAACGAAAGGTTGTCTAGTGACCTTTTGAAACCTACAGCCAATATTAGCTGCCCCAAAGTGATTTGGGAAGGGCTGCCCTCCAAGTGAGAGATTTAAAGGTCTTTTTAAAATTCAAGATGGAGGGAGCCAGGCCGCGTTGGCCCAAGTCCCTGGCCAAATGGACCGTTGATTGGGAAGGTGAGTCCGAGGATATCAAAGAGTATCATTAAGAAATGGCCTATCCACCTCAAAGAATGCTACCTGCCTCCTGGCAGCGAGATAGTCTACTGTACAGAATGAGATCCTTTTTTGGACGTCACCAATACGGGAATTTGTTATTCTTGGCTCTGTTCCTTTGTTCCAATGGTTTTATTTTGTTTTATTTTTTTCTTCTGGGAGAGAAAAATTAAATGTTTGATAATTGATAGTTGGAAAAAGATTTAATTTAATTAAAAAAAGGAATAGTCAACGTTAAAGGTATAATGATTCACTTCTCTTAGGTGGGTAACCTAGGCTGGCTTACTAACAAGACCCCATTTCCAGACTGGAAGCTAACTAAGCCCCATACCTTTTACCCTCCTGCATAATGTTTCTTGTGTTACTTGCAGCTGGAGAAGCTACAGGACACACTCCTGGGTCACAATGGACAACCACTTACAAGTAATGTCCGGAAGACGAAGCCCCTCAAGAATAGGAAAGTGATAGCCAATTTCCAACCTGAAGGAAAAGGTCAGTGAAAAGCAGAACGTCTAAGTCAGTTCTTGGGGATGCAGTTTTCCTTCTTGGAATTTGTCACTCATTAGGCACATTAGGGTATGGGCCATTGTGTACCCCACTGACCGTAAAAGAAGCCCCATTCTCAGATTCGGACAGCCCTCAACCTCCAGTTTTGACACTAGCTAATTAAGAAAATTGCCCTGAAATGGGGATATACAGAAAGGCTTCGGGGCTGCCTATGACCTAATAATAATAAATTAAATTAATCGACACAAATGGATAAATAAAATAATAATAATTATAATATTAGGTTGTAGGAGTCCTGAAATAATTTTTATTCATAACAATTATTAATAGCAACCATCATGATCATAGCAACCCCTTGTAAGGTTTTCAAAGTGCCTCACATATGTTATCTCATCTGGTTCTTGTAACAATCCTGTGAGATAAGTGCCATTTTTATTCTCACTTCATAGATGAAGAAACTGAGCCCAAGAAAGATGAAAAGGGTAATACCTGATGCAATATTTGAACTCAAATCTACCCCATTCCTTATATCAGTGAATCAATACATATTTGTTAATCTCCTACAATTCACCAGGCATTGTGCTAAGTGATGGGGGATACCAAGAAAAGAAAAAGTCAGTCCTTGCTCTCAAAGAGCTCCGAATCCACTAGGGGAGAGAACATGCAAACAACGTTGCACAAACAAGCTATAAATAAGACAAATTGGAGATTTGTCTACAGAGGGAAAACACCGACTTTGAGGGTGATTAGAAAATGTTTTTTGCGGGGCAGCTGGGTGGTTCAGTGGATTGAGAGCCAGACCCAGAGATGGGAGGTCCTGGGTTCAAATCTAGCCTCAGACACTTCCCAGCTGTGTGACCCTGGGCAAGTCACTTGACCCCCATTGCCTAGCCCTTACCACTCTTCTGCCTTGGAGACAATACCTAGTATTGACTCCAAAACGGAAGGTAAGGGTTTTAAAAAAATGCTTTTTGCAGAAGGTTAGATTTTATCTGGGACTTTAAAACCTACACATTTTTTTTTGGTCTCCCCATCATTAAATTTTTTTGAGAGTGCATCTCTAATACATAAATACTTATTTGCAAGTTATACACACATATCTACATTATAAAACTTCTAGAAATAACAATTATAAAGAATAAGACAGATGAAATAACCTTTTATTCTAGGACTTTTAGGATGTCATTGGTGTTTATTGAGGAGGGTAATGACATGGTCAGATAAGTGTTTAAGGGAAATTACCTTGGCAGCTGAATGGAGAAGGGATTGCAAAGAGGAGAGGAGGCAGAGAAATTAAATTATAAGTTGTAATGGTCTAGGCAACAATATGAAATATTTAAGAATTCATCTGCCAAGAAAAACACAGGAGTTATATGAACACAACTACAAAATACTTTTTACACAATTAAAATTGGATCTAAATAATTGCATAAACATTAATTGCTCATGGATAGGATGAGCTAATATAATAAAAATGACAATCCTACCCAAATGAATCTACTTATTCAGTGTCATATCTCTCAAGCACCAAAAAACATTTTTTTTTATAGAATTAGAAAAAATTATAATAGTCTAAGCAAGAGGTGATGAGGCTGGAACTAAGGCAGGGGCCTTGTAATTAGTGATAAAGGGTGTATATGAGAAATTCTATAAAAGTAAGAAAGACATTCTTGGCATCAGTGTAGATATGTGGGGTGAATGAGGAGTTGTGGATGATACCAAGATTGTAAACCAGGGTGCTTGAGAAAATGGTGATACCCTAAGCCAGTGATGATGAACCTTTTAGAGGGGTGGATGATGTGAGGAATGCCCTCAGGTAAGGGGGAGGAGAACAACCTGGCCCCACTTCCATCAGGCTTTCTAGTAATGAACTCTGGCAAACTCTGTCCTGGGGCAGTGGCACATATGCCCATAGAGAGGACTCTGAGTGCCCTCTCTGGCACATGTGCCACAGGTTTATCATCATGGCTGTAGGCCAGTGATGATAAACCTTTTAGAGAAAGAATGCTGTGCCCTGCCCCCAGTTCACCCCCGCAAATGCTGGGCACACCTTGCTCCCCACCCCAGGGTAGGGAGAAAGTGCTCCCATTGCATTGCTGGGGAGAGGGATGAGTGAAGTAAGGAATGTCCTCATTGATTGTAGAAAGGGGGAGAGGAATGGCCTGAGTGCTCTGCTCCCCTCCAACTCTGCCACCTGTGAACCACCCACCTTCCCCCTGTATGCTCCCATTGGGTTGCTGGGCAGAGGGCCAGGAGATGTGAAAAACTGTCACCAGGCATGGTAGAGAGGGAGAGGGGAGCAGCTCTGCCCGAGTACCTCTGCCTTTCTAGTAATGAACTTGGGGTTGGGGGGAGTTGGGAGAAAGGGTGGCCAAGTGCCCACAGAAAATGCTCTCCATGCCATCTTTGGCACCTGTACCATAGGTTTGCCATCACTGCCCTAGGTAGTAACAGAGAAATTTGGAAGAGGGGATGGTTTGGCAGGGGTGGGTGAGACAATGTATAATGAGATCTGTGGTGTAGATTATAAGTGATCTATACCTGTTTTTTATGCTCAACACATTTGTTACTACCCAAAAGGAAGAGGATCAAGACAGGAAGATGCTCCCAGGTCACACTCATGGTCATCATCATCATGGTCATGTTCTCAATCCCTGTCCCAGCAAAGGGGAAGGACAGGGTCTGGGTATGCCCTGTAGAGTATTCCCAGTGGTGTCAGTGAAAGTGCCAGTGCACATATTTGGATTGAGGTTAAACTATAACTGTCCAGAGGGGACAGAAAGGGAAAGGTTAAGAGCAGGAATGGCTAAGGGAGGAGGAGGAGTTGGAGAGTATATTTGGAAATTATAAATGGGGGGGGGGGAGTAGGTAGACAAGTTCTCCTGCTGTACCTGCTGTTATGGGTAGGGTGGTATGCTGCCATCTTCCCATTTTCCTTCCTACTGGTTAAGCACAACCTACTTTGGGGTCACACCACCTCCACCCTCCAACTTGGCCCTGGCTTTAGATATCAGTCACCTCTGAAGTGATTAGGATCATTTTCTGGGAGAGAGGAATCCCGTCTCTTTGCCAAGGAGGGCCCTCAAGGTGTTGAAAGTCTCTTGACAAATGACTGTTCTTTTTCTAGAACATTCTAAAGGCATCAAGAATTGTTTTCAAAAGAAAAAAGCTCCCTGAGATACTTTACTACAGTTTAAAAAGAACATCAGAAGTAAAAGGAAGCATTGAAGATAACCCTCATCAGTCACTATCCTAGACCATGAGCTAGAAGATGCACGGACCATTATTTCTCTTGCCAGAAACATATTCTTTACCTTGAATCCTTACATAGTCACTCTCTTATCTATTCACAACTCCTTGGATTTCTAGCCTTATACACTTCCCAGATACCTCAGTGGAACTGCTATTGCTTAAAATGATCAGATGATGGAATTAAATGATACCTGGAGAGATTTAATGTAGACAGAACTGATGATAGAAATGGAAATCAATCACTTGATGAATATCAATTGTGCTAATGGTAATGTCTGTTTTGATGGATATTAATTCGCACCCAATCTGCCTTTCTTTTATGCATTGAGATGTAATAAAATTATTTGACTCTGAGAAGTTTGGACCTTTTATATTTACATATGTCCCCCCAATCCCCCCCAAAAGGTGTCTCACTCCATTCAGGGACAAAACAGGAGACAGAAAGATGAAAGTTAGGGAGAAAGAGGAGAGAGTGAGGAATAAGACTCAGGGATATGAAAGATATAGTTACTAGAGCTGGGGCAGCAGTGGTGTGTGTGTGTGTGTGTGTAATAATGGGAGGATAGAAAGAAAAAAAGGACTTATGGGAAAGAGAAATAGAATGGAAATGGCCTTGTCTAGTTCTTTATTAATTTCCTGATGAAAAAGTTGATTGAATCAGTCAATCAAATTACTCTTCCTTATTGAAAGTTAAGTGTCAAGATGCTAAGCCCTGATACATGTTTCAGGTAAGAACACAGTAGTTGTTAAGGAGATGTCTTTTTTTAATCCTCTTAGAATCAATTTTAAGACAGAAGAGCAGCAAAGGCTAGGCAATCAGGGTTAAGGGACTTGCCCAGGGTGACATAGCTGGGAAGTGTGTAAGGCTAGATTTGAACCCAGGCCTCCTGACTCCAGGCCTGGTGCTCTAGCCACCATGCTACTTAGCTCCTGCCCCTGTTAACTTGGTGTTAACAAGTGGGTAGAATAGTGGTAAAGGCTAGGCAATGTCAATTAAGACCTGGTGGGATTTGTACTAGAAATGCAAGTTGGTTCAGTGTCGGCATTATTAACCATATCAAAAATAAAGATGATAAAAATCATATGATTATCTCAATAGATGCAGGAAAGGCTTAAATGTCTTTATTTTTGTTGTCACACAAAATTGGCCATTGTTGTAAGAACATACTCATATGTAACCCAAACCCCCAAATAACACCATAAATACACTGATATGAAAAGACGGCTCCAACAGTTCTTCCTCTGAAGATAGGTAGGTAGCGTTCTTCATCATAAGTCCTTCAGGATTGGCCCAGATCATTGCACTGCTGAGAGGAGCCCAGTTTTCGCAGATAATCATCATCCAATATTGCTGTTACTGTGTACGATATTCTCCCAGTGCTGCTTATTTCGCTCTGCATCAGTTCCTGCGATCTTTCCAGCTCAGAAAAAGCCTTTGACAAAATACAACTCATTCCTATTACAAACGTTAGAAAGCACCGGAATAAATGGAGCCTTTCTTAAAGTGTTATGTAGTATCTATCTAAAGCCACCAGCAAACAATGGGTGTAATGGGAAGAAGTTAGACGCTTTCCCTCAGCTCCATCTGCCAAATGAAAAACTAAAAGAAATATGAAATTTGAATTCAAACTATAATAATGTTAGATAAGATTTATAAACCTTTTACGGTTTCTCATCTGATGAGATCCAGGTCCAATGAATGCTCTTCCCACCCTAATGCCTAACTGCTTGATGGTTACAGAAACCGGGCTGGAATCAGGATTGTTTCCCTCTAGGATGATGACCAGTATGAGCTGGAAGCAGGGCTGAGTCTGAGGAAGCACTATCATTTCCAGGGCTCCAATGTTTTCTCACATCATCCTTGCAACAGCACTAGGAGGTAGCTGCTATTATTTCCCCATTGAACAGATGTGGAAACTGAGGCAGGTTGAACTACATGGCTTCTGAGATCCCTTCTAGCTCTAGGACCAATCTGGGCCTCAGTTTCTTCATCTATTACATGATGGGGTTTAGCCATATAGCTTCCATGTTTTTTTTCAGCCTATGAACCCATGATCTTTTGTAAAAGTCTTATGCTTGGGGGTCAAAAAATGAGCTTCACTAGTATAATATGAAAAAGCCATGGCTAGAAAGCAGTTTGTCTGAAGAAGATCTAGGGATCATAGCAGACAGCAAGCCTACAGTGTGATTGTTATGAGAGCTACGAAAGCAAATGCCATCTTTGACTGATTTAAGGTATGCCATTCAGCAATAAGGAGGTGGAAGTTCTACTCTCCTTGGTCCTGATCAGACCCTATTTGAGTTGCCATGTTTAGGAAGGCTGCTAATAAATTGGAGGACATCCAGGAGAGGGCAACTAGGATGGGGAAAGATCTTAAGTTCATGATGTAGGAGGAGCCATCAAAGGACATGTGGATGTTCAATCTGGAGAAGAGGGGGTTTTGTGTGTGTGTGTGTGTGTGTGTGTGTGTGTGTGTATGTGTGTCTTCAAGTGTTTAAAGGGCTGTCCCAGGAAAGAGGGATTCTATTTGCCCACATTGGTCCCAGAGGGCAGAACTGGTTGCACTGAGGGAGGTTGCTAAGAGGTGTATTTAGGCTGGATATCAGTGAAAACTTCCTAACCAGATGAGTTATCCCAAAGTAGAATGGGCTACCTTGAGAAATGAGTTCTCCATTACTAGAAGTATTCAGATTTGGATATCCACTTGTTGGGGATATTGTAGAGCAGTGGTTATCAACCTTCCTAATGCTGCAACCCTGCAATACAGTTCCTCATGTTGCAGTGACCCCAAACCAAAAAATTATTTTAGTGGCCACTTCAAAACTGTAATTTTGCTACAGTTATGATTCGGAATGTAAATACCTGATATGCATTATGTATTCTCATTGCTACAAATCAAACATAATTTAAACATAGTGATTAATCACAAAAACAATATTTAATTATATGTTGAGAAATATTAATCCAGCAGGAGGCAGCCTGAGTGCTTGGGTGGGAGGTAAGTCCTGCCTGGGGAGGGGGTCCGCAGACACTACCTTCTTCTTCCTGTCGTCTCCCTTCAGCTGGAGCTGAGGCTTCACTTTGCTGGGATTACTTGGCTCCATTATCCGCTCCAGGAATTATCCTCTCCAGGACTCGTTCCTAACCCCTCCGGAGCCAGCGCCCAGATGTTCTCTCTGGGTCTCTGTTTGAGTCCAGTCTCCAGGCAACAGGGTAAATCCATCACCCCTCATAGGGGGAGGGCTGCTGATAGGTAACTAATATTAGTACAATGTGCGGGTAGCAGGGTCCCCGTTCTTTCCGAGATCTTGCTATAAAGTAGTGCGATTTCTTAGTGGCTAAAGCCATCAGAAATATGTATTTTCCAATGGCTTTAGGCAACCCCTGTGTTTTGGTTGTTCGACCCCCACCAGGGTTGCGACCCACAGGTTGAGAACTGCTGTTGTAGAGGAATTAATAGTCAGATACAACCAGATACAGGTTAGGCTAGATGTCCTCTGAGGTCTCTTCCAATCCTGGGATTCTGGGATTGATAGGCTGTGTGTTACAGAAGTTCATCCCTTCCCCCTCCCGAGTAGCTTGACCTGTCCGTCAAAATTCTGGACATAACTCAGTTATGCCAGGTTTTGTGTCTGTGTATGTGTGGGATGTTAATAAGTGTAAGAGGCTTTTGGGAAGCAGGGGAAGCTTTTGATTGAATGTGGGAGGAGAGCAGGCAGGTGAAGGAAAGGAGGAAGGGCATGGCAGGCCAGACACATGGTCAGGTTACTTAGGAATGATGAGATTTAAACTGATTTCCTACCCTCTCTAGTAAACTTTATAAAATATATATTTGGGTAGAAATATTATTTCAGTCCTTACAGCTGCCAGATGGACTTTGTTGTTCAGTACGCTCAGTTGTATCTGATTCTTCATGACCCCATTTGGGGTTTTCATAGCAAAGATACCAGAGCGGTTGGCCATTTCCTCATTTGTTCATTTTACAGATGAGGAGACTGAGGCAAATAAGGATAAGGGACTTGCTAGGATCACACAGCTTGAAAAGTGCTTGAAAAGACTGGATTTGAACTCATAATGGCAAACCTTACTGATTCCAGACCCTGAACTCTATCCATTGTGCAACCCAGATGTTCTAGCTTGGCTGACTAATGTTTTCCAAATACAGATGTAAGAGGCTCCTCTTGCTTGGGTCTATTGAGACTTTTCCTTTGCGTGTGTATATTTCATAGGCATGACGTGAAATGGATCAACAAAGGGGTGACATTAATATTTAACAGAACTCATCGAGTGTCATCATGGGCTCCAGAAGTATTCTAGGAACTCATCTCCGCAATGACCAAATCTGTTCGATTTGTCCATATGGCCCTTTCTCTCTTCTGAAATCGCTCAGTCTGGTGCAGGTGCTTACCATTTCCTGCCTGGACTATTGCAGTAAGCTGATGGTCTCCCTTAGCTTCCTCTCTCAAGTTTCTCCCCCTCTGGTCTATTCTCTGCTCAGCTGCCAAATCAATCTTCCTAAGGGCAGGTCTGACCACAGTCCCATTTCCCACAATCCCACTTCCCACTCCCCGATTCAATAAACTGCAATGACTCTCAGTTGCCAAGAGGATCAAACATCAAATCTTTTGTTGACTTCTTGACCTGCCCCCTCCTAGCTTTGCAGACTTCTTGCACACACCATCTTTCAATTCTGTGTCTTTTTTAAATTAATTTTTATGTTCAGTTCTGAATTCTTCCTTCCACCCACCCCACCCCGACTGAGAAAGGAAAAACAAATCTTCTGTTCCATGTAGAATCAAGCAAAACAAATTCATATATTGACCGTACATATCCTCTTCCCTCCCAAAATAATGTTGCAGTCTATGCTTTGAATTTATCAGGAAGTGGATTGTATATTTTATCTTTAAAAAAAACATTTTTTCTTTTTCAATGACATGTAGAAACAATTTTTGACATTTAGCGATTTAGGTTCTTTCCCTCCCTTCCCACCTCCCCACAGCAGTAAATAGTCTGTTCTAGGTTATCCCAGGGCTTTCAAGCAATACATATTTCCATATTCCCCATGCCATGACAGGACACATATCATGCATACAATTAAAAAACTCAGGAAGGAAATAAAGTGAAAGGAGGGAGTCTTTTGATCTGCGATGAGATTCCAACAGTTCCTTCTTTGGCCGTGGATGGCCCTTGGCTTTATCTTGGAACCCTGTTTTGCTGATAATAGTTTAGTCTTTCACAATCGATCATCAAACGATATTTCTGTTACTATATGCACTGTTCTCCTGGTTCTGCTCACTAACTTTGCATCTGTTCATAGAAATCTTTGCAGGTTTTTCGGAACTCTTCTCGTTTTTCATTTCTTATGGCATAATAGTATTTCATTATAGCATATTTCATTTTGAGTCAGCTGGAGTTGTGGTTAGCCGTTCTGTTGATCAGAGTTCTCAGATCTTCCAAAGTTGCTTGTCTTTCCAATATTACTGTTATTAAATTATTCTCCTGGCCTGCTCACTTCAATCTCTACCAGTTCTTATGAGTTTTCTCAAGTTTCTCTGAAACCATCTCCTTCTAGCACAATAGTATCTATCACATGTATGCATACATACATCCAACCATTCTCCAGTTGAGGTGTACCACCTGTTTCCAATTCTTTGCTGCCACAAAAAGAACTGCTATAAATAAAGACATAGAAGTCGGGGCATAGAGGAGAGCTCAGGACAGGAGATACTGAGGTGGCAGCTAGACTCTCAGAATTTCAGAGTGGAAAGAGATTACCTGAAAAGAATCCCTCTCTCCCACATCTTTCATTCAACAGTGCCCATTCAACAGTGGGCATTAATAAGTGCTCACTGGATAGAGAGTTGGGGTTGAATACAGGAGGTCCTGGGTTCAAATCTGGCCTTAGTCACTTGCTAACTGGGTGACCCTGGGTGAGTCACTTAACCTTCATTGCCTAGCCCTTAATGCCTTGGAACCAATATGTAGTATTGATTCTAAGATGGAAGGCGAGGGTTTTAAAAAAGTGCTAGTTGACTTGATTTGACATTGAAGCAATCTTGTACTTAAGGAGTTGGAAAAGGAACTGGCAAACCATTCCAGTATCTTTGCCAAGAAAACTCCAATTGGGGTCACAAAGGGTCAGTCAGACACAATAGAAACAACAACAACAACAACAACATATAGGGTAGGAAGACAATGAGAAGTGAGTTAAGGGGATGGAAAAGGAAAGTTAGAGAGGCAAGAGGAGCCCTGAGCTGCTTATGGAAGAGGGAAGTCAGTAGCCCCTTGCCTGCATTCCAGCCAGCAGGGAGGAAACAAGAGGGGTAGGGTAGCTCACTAGTTTCAGTGACCTTGAGCTACTCCCATCTTCTCTAGGGAGGTTTTTGAATGAGGGAAAATGGCAGGATGGGGAAGCAGGGGAAGAGGCTGCTGGAGACACACAGGGATCACGGGCACCATTAGAAATGTGTTTCCTTTTTCGAAGGGCAAGAGTTGAAGTCTGTTGCTTCTTCTTTTTTCTTCTCTGGGATTTCCACCTTATTTCTTTGGGCAAAAACCTGGCTGATTTCCACAAATGTCTGGTCCTTTGTCTCAGGAATAACCACATAGATATAGATGGCAGTGAAAAGGCAGATCGCAGCAAAGATGATGAAGCTGTAGGCACCGATGCCCTCCTATGCCAGGGAACAGAGAAAACAGGGAAGGGAAAGCTGGAGCGGATTATCACTAGCCATTTCCTTCTAGGAGGATACAACCTTTGGCCTCATTAGACCTGTAGGGCTCTTGACTCCTTTGGGAATATGAGAAGGGGTCAGAGAATCTATGTGCAGATTGAAAAATAGATAAGTAATAATAACGATTCGTCCAATTCGTCCATGTCTTCCTGTTCATTTCTTTGTGATCCCTTTGGGGGTTTTGTTGCTGAAGATGTTGGAGTAGTTTGCCATTTCCTTTTCCAGCTCATTTTACAGCTGAGGAAACTGAGGCAAAGAGCGTAAAGTTACTTACCCAGAGTCCCACAGCTAGAGTCTGAGGTCACATTTGAACTCAAGTCTTCCTGATATACATAGTGTGGTTGTTTAGTCATTTTCAATGTGTCTAACTCTTCGTGACCTTGTTGGGGATTTTCTTGGCAAAGATATTAGAATGAAAAGGCAGCTAAGTGGTGCTGTGGACAGAGTGTTGGGCCTTGAGTTAGGCATAACTACTTCCTGAATTCAAATCTGCCTTCATATACATATTAGTTGTATGACCATGGACAAGTCACTTAACCCTATTTGCCATAGATTCTTCATCTGTAAAATTAAGCAGAGAGGGCCTTTTCTGCTCATTAAATAATACCTTATAATTTGTATAGCATTTGACAGTTATGGGGCAGATAGGTAGTACAGTGGATAGAGTGTCAAGTATGTATTTGGGAGGACCTGGGTTCAAATTTAGCCTCAGATACATTCTAGCTGTGTAACCCTGGGCAAGTCATTGAAACTCATTTGCCTAACCTTTGCTATTCTTCTGTCTTAGAAATAATACTAAGCCACTAGGTAAGGGTAAAAAAACAAAACAAAACAACCAAAAACCATACTGGAATTCGTTGCCATTTCCTTCTCCAGTTCTTTTTACAGATGAGAAAATGGAGGCAACAGAGTCAAGTGACTTGGCCAGGATCACACAGCCAATACCTGAGGCTGGATTTGAACCTGATACTTGGGATGGCACTCTAGCCCCTTCCCCCCTAGCTGGATAATAATAATGATGATAGCTTGTGTTTATATAGATCCTTAAGGTGAGCAAAGTGCTTTATAAATTGATCTCTGCAACAGCCTGGATAAGTACCTGGTCATACAGTAAGTGTTTGAGGCAGGCTTCAAATTTCCCTGTTCCTTACTCCAGGACCAGGGCTTTCAGGGTCACTGGGGGGGGGGGGGATGCCCTTGTCCTGGTCATCAGCAAGATCTAAGTTCAGATTTGACTTCTGACCTGTGTACTAGCTTTGTTGCCTTGGGCAAATCAATGAACAGCTGCCTGCCTCAGTTTCCTTATTTGTAAAATGATGATGGTTATAATAATAATGATGGTGATGATGATGATGATGATGATGTCACTTACCTCTCAGTGTCTTCATTGTGAGGATCAACATAGACAATATTTATAAAGTCCTTGGCACAACGCCTAGAACTTTAGAGAAGTGTTAAATAAATGTTTATTGACCAACTGATTGAACATCAGCTGGGCTGCTGCTGGGAAGGAACAAGGAAGTTGCTGGCTAAAGGCAGGAAGTGGCCTCACTCACCTGGATGAAGGGAAACACCAGACCTATGATGAAATTGGTGAGCCAGTGGACAGCTCCATCCACCATGAATGCAGCTGGACGGGAAGACTGCAGGAATATTTCAGTTCTTACCACTGAGGGAACCGGACCTTAGTGGGCAGAGAGAAGAGAGAGAGAGGAGGCAGGAGGAGCCCCAGATGGATTCTTCCCCAAGGGCCCCTCGGCTTAATAGCGGAGTTCTTAGAGCCTGTTTGTAGCTCAGAACTCTGAGAGTGAAATGCAAAGGAAGCCAGGTGACACAATGGCTAGAGCCTGGAAGACCTGGCATCATTTCCCCCACTACTGACACTAGCTCTGTGATTCTAGACAAATTGCTTTAACTTCTGTCTGTCTCGGTCTCAATTTCTTCATTTGTAAAATGGAGATAATAATAGCATCTACTCCCACAATTGTTTTGAGAAGAAAATGAGTTAATATTTATAAAGTGTGTTGCAAACATCAAAGCACTATATCAATCCTAGTTACTATTAGTATGATAATTATTGTTATTGTTATCCTGTCTGGGATAGTAATAACTAACTTTGGGGGGCAGCTGAGTGGCTCAGTGGATTGAGAGTCAGGCCCAGGAGGTCCTGGGTTCAAATGTGACTTCAGACACTTCCTAGCTGTGTGTCCCTGGGCAAGTCACTTAACCCCCATTGCCTAACCCGTACTAGTCTTCTGTCTTAGAACCAATACTTAGTAGTGATTCTAAGATGGAAGGTAAGGGTTTAAGAAAAAAATTAACTAATCTTTCTGTACCTCAACTTTATCACCTGTGAAATGGGGAGAATGGATAGTAAAAGCTCAATGAAAACATTAAATTCCTACAGAAAACTGACAATGGCTATTCTTTTAAGCAGACCTGTGATTTCACTGATATTTCCAGAGAGCCATTTCTCTTTGCCAATATGGGTGGCACTCACTCTTCTGCTTGCCATTTTAGAGAGTTTCCCAGGGGCAATGAGAGGTTAAGTATCCTAGACTCAAAGGCTAGAAGGGACCCTAGAGGTCATCTAGTCTAACCTTTCTAGTTTTATAGATAGGGAAACTGAGGCCAGGGAGATTAAGTTATTTGTCCAAGGGCACACAGTTTGGAAATAACAGAAATGGGTTCTGAACACAGATCTTCTGATTTTTCTCAGGGTCACAGAGCCAACGAATGGCAGAGTATTTGAAATTGAGTCTCTCTAATTCTGGGGCTAACTCTCTAGCCATTAAGCCACAGCTGATTTTTTTTTGAGTGAGTGGCTATTATGATGGCCAGTGGGATTGACTTCCATCTCTCCAGATTTGCTTTGGAAGCAGGGGAATGGACTAGATCAGCATTGGCAAAGTATTGGCATGTATGCTGAGCCAACACAGGGGCTCTCCCAGCCCCTGAGGACATTTTTTTGAATGCCTCGCCCCTCTTACCAGTCACTCAAAGCAAGCCCTTCCTCCCTCTCCTCTTTGCGGTAATATTGGCAGGGAAGGGGGGCAGCTCATAGACAGCTTGAAATTGCAGTCTGGGCATGTAAACTTGAAAACCTTCACCAACACTGGTCTAAATGATTTCTCAAGATTCTTCCTGCCCTTGCAGGGTTTGGGGTTTCTTTTTTCTTTTTAAAATTTTAATTAATTAATTAAGAACATTTTCCCATGATTACATGATTCATGTTCTCCCCCCCCCCAGCCAACATGCAACTCTACTGGATTTTACATGTGTCATTGATCAAGACCTATTTCTATGTTGTTGATTTTTGCACTAGGATGATCATTTAAAGTCAACCTTCCCAATCATATCCCCCTCAAACCATGTGATCAAGCAATTATTTTGCTTCTGCGTTTCTGCTCCCATAATTCTTTCTCTGGATGTGGATAGTGATCTTTCTCATAAGTCCCTCAGAAATGGGGGTTTCTACATAGTAAAGAATCTTAAACTTTTTGCGGCCATGGGCCTCTTGGACAGGCTGGTGAAGCCTATGGACCCTTTCTCAGAATCATATATTTATAATAAATGATATAATAATTACAATTAATAACAAATATTTATAGTGTAATAAATAATAAAATCTGGAGAATTACAAAGGAAACCAATTATATGGAATTATTCACAGAAATAGATCTGTGGGTGACTTAGGAGTCAATGGACCCCAGGTTAAGAACCTCTGCTTCAAAGGATTCTGTAGGGGGATAGCATTTTGGGGAGCTTGGGTTAGGGATAAAGAGAAGAAAAAGTGAAAGGGTTGTGTTTGTCAAAGTTTGCCTTTGGAACTTTGGCATCAAGCTTGACTCCAGATAGTAAGTGGCATTAGGGCAGATTTTGGCTCAATCACTTTCAAGAAAGACTTGCTAACAACTAGAGTTGTCCAATTAGAATGGGCTAACTGGAAAGGTAATGAGTTCCCTTTCCTTGGAGGTCTAGATGACCATGTTGTCAGGTAAGTTACAGAGAAGATTTTCACTCAGGTCTCTGGGCAAACCACTCTGGATTCTGTGAATTTACATACATCATAGGTCATAGATTTAGAGATGGAAGGGATATTAGAGGTCATCAAATCCCACCTGCTCATTTTATAGATGAAACTACTGAGGATCAGAAGCTTATTGACTCATCCATGGGCACCCTTGGTGAAAGCATTGAAGGTGAGACTTGAATTCTGGTCTTTCTGATTTCAAATCCAGCTGCCAGTTATCTGTGAACTATTGTTCCTTGCAGAGGAGCAAGGAAACATCCTCAAAGCCTTTTAAAATACAATTCCAACAGAACAAAGATTTCCACCTGGACAGATAAAGGATGTTAGGGATGCCATTAAAATCAATGTTTAGAGCAAATGCTGCCCTCTTGTGGTGACATAGAGGAGCTACATGAAACTATCATAAAGCCAACACCATTTGGTCCCTTCTAGCCTCTTCCTGAAGGTAATAGCTGAAAGGGCTAAGAATTATAGCTTTAGAGTTGGAAGGAGATTCAAAAGTCTTTTAGAACTAGAGGTGTCAAAGTTTCGGCCCTGCTTGAACCTGATTAAATGTACTTGGGAAATGCTTAACAAAACATTGAAAAATTGTAATTTGTAATTTTTCCAAGTCAATATGAGGTGCCACTCATTCTAGACCAAATATCATATTTTACAGAGGAGGAAACTGAGTTACAAAGAAGTGAAATGACTTGTCCAGAGTCACATAGCTAGTAAGTAAGAAGCTGCCATTTTTTAGAGTCTTAAACTTTGAGAGATGGAAGGGTCCTCAGCAGCAATTCAGTCTAATTTATACTGGAAATAATAGCAAACATCCTCAACCAATGGTTACCCTAACCTCTGCCTGAAGACCTCTAAAACTATGTCATGTGGCAACTAATTCCCATTTTTTATGCAGCTCTAATTCTTAGGAAATTTAGAATCCAGATTATTGGATTCCAGATTAATTTAGATCTCTTTCTATGGCACCATGCCATCATCTATTCCAAAGCTCATTTTACAGATGAGGAAACTGAAGTTCAGGGAGGTTAAATAGCTTGGAAATCTTCATCTCTTGGTGTAGTTAGAGCTCAGCCCAAGCGATCAGGTTTCCTATTCCTCAACCCTTTCTTATTTCACGAGGCTAAAAATTATTGTGAGATAATCCTTGGAAATTAATTTCAAGGGAATGAATGACCCAAGGGAATAAACCAAACCATTATGGGGAGTGGTGGTATCAAGTAGGTTGGATTGGTGTATAGATTTCAGGGGAGTGTGTAAAGTTGGGTGAGAAAATATTCATCTTGGTTTCCTTTGCATCCTGTTTTACTTTATGCATTTAAAAAACAGTATTCTGAGAAGGTATCCATAGACTTCACCAGACTGAGGGAGGGTCCAGAACACACTCAAAATGTTAAGAATTGGGGGCGGCTGGGTAGCTCAGTGGGGATTGAGAGTCAGGCCTAGAGACGAAAGGTCCTAGGTTCAAATTTGGCCTCAGACACTTCCCATCTGTGTGACCCTGGGCAAGTCACTTAACCCCCGTTGCCTACCATTCTTCTGCCTTGGAACCAATACACAGTATTGATTCCAAGATGGAAGGTAAGGGTTTTTAAAGAAAAAAAATGTTAAGAATATTTGCACAAACTTTTCCCCAACCTGGTATAAACTCTTCTTTCCCAACTCCACACTAGAATCTTTAATTTCCTTCAAGAATCAACTCATGGTGGGGAAGAAGCTGCGTGGCTCAGTGGTTGAGAGCCAGGCCTAGAGAAGGGACATCCTGGGGTCAAATCTGCCCTTAGACACTTCCTAGCTATGTGTCCTTGGGTAAGTCACTTTATTCCCATTGCCCAGCCTTTACCACTGTTCTGCCTTGGAACCAATAAACAGTATTGATTCTAAGACAGACAGTAAAGATTAAAAAAAAAAAGAGAGAGAATCAATTCCGGTCCCATCTTCTATCAAAAGCCTCTTCTCGCCATCTTCTCTTTCTTCCTCAAATTATTTTGTGTTTCCTTATCTGTTTACAGCATATTCCCATGGTAAGAATGTAAGCTTCCTGTGGGCAGGGATACGTCTAAAGATTAGACAGTTTCTCCTTTGAAAGAATCTAAATTTGCCTTTGACTTCCACCCATTATTTTGTCCCCAAGAACCAAGTAGATCTAGTCTAGCCCCTGTTGGATATGACAGTTTTCTAAATATTTGAAAATTAATTGAATCCCCCAGTCTTTAGTTATGTCTTCATGATGCTCTTACAGCTAGCACTGCATTGCATACAATAAGCACTTAATAAATGCTTGTGAAATTAAAGTGAGGGGTTGTTGTTATTGTTCAGTCTGACTCTTCATGACCCCATTTGGGTTTGTTTTTTGTTTTTTTGACAAAGACCCTAGAGTGGTTTGCCATTTCCTTCTCCAGCTCATTTGATAGATGAGGAAACTGAGGCCAACAGGGTTCTGAGACTCCCCCAGAATCACATAGCTAGCTACTGATCTGAGGCTAGATTTGAATTCAGGTCTTCTTGATTCCAGGTTGCTGCTCTGTCCACCCTGCTGCCTAGCTCCTTTAGTGAGGGCTACAGATGATGGATAGCATCTTAGGAAACAGGGACATGCTCTACAAAGCAGAATTGCCACCAATGCCAGCGAGGCCAGTGGATAGAGCTTCTGGACTCACTGCTTTCCAGTCTCCTTCTAAAAGTTCAAGAAATGTGGCCCAAGAGAGACATCAAGATCCAAGAAAAAGAGCACAACAGAAACAGGGCTCAATTCCACTTGAATAGACTGTGTGACCCTGGGCAAGTCACTTAAACTCTATGTTTCTATGAACTTATTTCCTCACAGAAAATGAAGGCATTGAACTGCACAGCTTCAGAGATCTCGTCCAGCTTTAGATCTGTGAGCTTATGAAATACAGACTTGGACAAATGTTCTTTTGCCCTAAGGGTAGGAGAGGGTGAGAGGTCCCTGCCCCTTCGGGCCACATAGTTCCTATTCACTGGCCATGTGAGAAGGGACTGTGCTTGCTTTGTTAGGTCCATGGAGACCTCCTCCCCTTTGTTTTGAACAAAGAAACAAAATTCCAACATGGAAAAGTTTCTTCCCTTCACATTCAGAAATGATTCTGGGCTTGGAAACTCCTTTGGGAGATGCACTTTAACAACTCAATTGTAAGTTACAGTCTTGGAGAGATTCCTGCACTCACTGAGTGATTGAGTGACGAGGGGCATCCAGGCATTATTTTTTAGAAGCAAGATTGGGGGGTGGGGGCAGCTGGGTAGCTCAGTGATTGAGAGTCAGGCTTAAAGGCTTGGGTTCAAATCTGGCCTTAGACACTTCCCAGCTGTGTGACCCTGGACAAGTCACTTAACCCCTATTGCCTAGTCCTTACCACTCTTCTGCCTTGGAATCAATACCCAGTATTGATTCTAAAGTGGAAGGTGAGGGTTTAAAAATAAAATTTAATTTAATTTTTTAAAAAAAGATTGGGCTTTTTTTTTGGTTCTTATTTTTTGGTTTTTGTTTTCAGAAGCAAGATTTGCACCAAAGTCTTCCTACCTCCAATGCCAGCCCCTCTGACCACCAATCCAGGATTCCTCCCTCTGTGGTGCCTAAAAAATAGCTTTTAATTCCAAAATGGCATTGGCTAGGCTATTGGTCTCTCTGGAGTCAGGAGGCAAATGGAGAGGTGAGGCCTATGCAGATACTTACTAGGCCCCGTTGAATGTCCTGCAATGTAGGCAAAGACACAGATGATGCTCAGGTAAGACAGCTCTGGAACCCTGGGCTGTGGAGAAGGGGGAGTCTCTAGTTATTGGCCTGGGAGGCATGAAAGGGAAAAATAACCATGCTACCTTAAAAGGGAATCTGCAAGCCTAGCATAGTTTATTCATCAGAGGGTTTTAATAGACTGAAAACTTACCATCAGCTCCATCTTCCTGGAAACAATGAATCTCTTAATGCAGTCCAAGATTACATTAACTTTTTTTGACTGCCATTATCACACTGCTGACTCAGTGAATTTGAATTCCCACTAGAATCCCCAGATCTTTTTTCCGTCTAACTGCTTCCTAATTTTTCTCCTTCTCTCTCTCTCTCTCTCTCTCTCTCTCTCTCTCTCTCTCTCTCTCTCTCTCTCTCTCTCTCTCTCTCTCTCTGTCTCTCTCCCTCTTCTCTCTCTGTCTCTCTCTGTCTCTCTGTCTCTCTCTGTCTCTGTCTCTGTCTCTCTCTCTCTCCCTCTTCTCTCTCCCTCTCTATGTCTCTCTCCCTCTTCTCTCTGTCTCTCTGTCTCTCTCTCTCTGTCTCTCTCTGTCTCTCTCTCTCTCTCTCTCCCTCTCCCTCTCTCTGTCTCTCTCCCTCTTCTCTCTCTGTCTCTCTCTGTCTCTCTCTGTCTCTCTCTGTCTCTCTCTGTCTCTCTCTCTCTCTCCCTCCCTCTCTTTGTCTCTCTCTGTCTCTTTCTCTCTTCCCCTCTCTCCTTCTCCTCTCTTCCCATCTACCTTCCTCTCCTCCTCTCTCTTTTCCTCTCCTCTCCCCCCTCTCTCCCTTTCTCTCTTTCTTTCCTCTTTCTCCCTCTCTCCTCTCTCCTTCTCTCTCCTCTCCTCTCTCCTTCTCTCTCCTCCCCTCTCTCCCTCTCTCTGTCTCTCTCTCCCTCCCTCTCCTTCTCTTCCTCCCTCTCCCTCCATACTCTTTCTGTCTCTTTTTCTTTCTCCCTCCTCTATTCTCTCTCCTTCCTTCACCCTGCTCTATCTCTCTTTCTATAGCTCTCTATTTCTTTCTCTCAGTCACACCCCTTTCTCTCAATTGTGTACTCACAATCTTGTACTAAAGGAATAAGATTTAATATTTATCATGATTCTATTTCCCCTTATTGGATTCAATGCAATTTTCTAGCCTCAGAACATTTTTGATTCTGACTTTGTCATTTCATGGGTGACCTCTCCAAGATTTGTAGCATCTGCAAATTTGATAAGGATGCCATCCATGCCTTTACCTAGGTCATGGATAAAAATGGGAAGTAGTACAAGGCTAAGCACTGATCTTTGGGGCCTACCACTGGAGACCTCTTTCCAAATTGACATGGAAATATTAATGGCTATTCATTGGGTCCAGGTCTGAGTTTCAAATCACCGTACTGTCATCTAGCTCACATTGCTAAAAGTAACATGAGACACATTATTTAGGAATGCTGCCTTCTGGGCAAATCCCTCATTCCTCTGAATTTCCTCACCTGTGAAATGTACAGAATAATACTATGGATAAAGAACAAGACCTAGAGATGGGAGGTCCCATGTTCGAATCAGACCTCAGATACTTTCTAGCTGTGTGACCCTGGGTAAGTCACTTGATCCCAGTTGCCTAGTACTTATGGCTCTACTGCTTTAGTATCAATTCTGAGACAAGAAAAGGGTTTAAAAAATTAATACTATGGAAAATGATTTGTAAAACTTTGAAAAGCTATAGAAATGAGTTGTAATTGCTGTTACTTATTGTTATTCTATCATTTTATTACTATTAACTCTATTAGGATTATTGTTCTTATATATTATCATTGTGATTGATTTGTTATTAATTATTAATTAATAATATCAACATCAATAATTTATATTTTATTTACTATTATTTTGTTATAATATTTACTTATAACTGATCATGAAAATTGTTATTCATAAAATAATGTTATTTTATTTATTTTGATTATTATTGTTATTACTCTCTCAGAGCCATTATGGCTCGGTGCTGGGTGAATAGGGAACATTAAGGAATTCTGAAACAGGTGGCCATTGCTTAAGAAGACAGGAGGCCAGGAGAGTTTTCCTTCAGTCAAGGCATTTGGGGACTTATTTGCCATGCTGCTTTATGGTATCAGTTTCCCCTGAGAACATCCCAGCCTGAGTCTGGGAAAGCAGCAGCTGGGGAAGGTCTCAGCTGTCTTTATTTCCCTCTCTCTGGGTTCCAGTCCCCTTCCTCTTCTTAGCCCTGAGCAGGTAGCACTCTTGGATTTCACCAGACCCAGAACCCACCCAGAACAGAGCAGTTCTATTTCAGACCTGGAAGATGAGAGCCAACGTTAGCACCACACAGGCTGAGCCGCATATTCCGTAGCCAATCATTAGCAGGAGACGTCTCCCCAGGAGCTCCACAGTGAAAGCCTGAGAGACCAAAGGTGAAGGGAATTCCTTTTAAGGACCCTGACATCTTCTGGGGCATCTAGTTGGTACAGTGGATAGAGTCTTGGGCTTAGAGTCAGAAAGATTCATTTTCCTGAGTTCAAATATGACCTCAGATACTTATTAGCTGGGCAAATCCCTTAACTCAGTTTCCCTCAGTTTCCTCATCTGTCAAATGATCTGGAGAGGAAAATGGCAAACTGCCCCAGGATCTTTGCCAAGAAACCCCAAAAGGGGTCATGAAGAATCCGACATAATTGAAAAAATGACTGAAAAACAGGATATTCTACTCTAAGGAGATTCAAGGGCTTGAGATTGGAAATGGGTCACCTTTGTCCCCTACTCCAGGACTTCCTAAAATGGTGTGCAAGAATTCCCTATTATGCTGCACTCTTTGTGGTGGCAAAAAATTGGAAAACGAGGGGATGCCCTTCAATTGTGGAATGGCTGAGCAAATTATGGCATATATTGGTGATGGAATACAATTGTGCTAAAAGGAATAATAAACTGGAGGGATTCCATGGAGACTGGAACGACCTCCAGGAAGTGGTGCAGAGAGAGAGGAGCAGAACCAGGAGAACACTGTACACAGAGACTGATACACTGTGGTGCAATCGAAGGTGATGGACTTCTCCATTAGTATCAATGCAGTGATCCTGAACAACCCAGAGGGATGTATGAGAAAGAACACTATCCACATTCAGAGGAAAAACTGTGGGAGTAAATACGCCAAAAAGAAAAACAACTGCCTGATCACATGGGTCGAGGGGGATACGATTGGGGATGTAGACTCTAAATGAACATCCTAGTGCAAATATCACTAATATGGAAATAGGTTCTGATCAAGGACACAAGTAATACCCAGTGGAATTGCACGTGGGCTGTGGGAAGGGTGAGTAGAGGGGAGGGAGGGAAAGAATATGATTCTTGTAACCAAGAAATAATGTTCTAAATTGACTAAATAAAATAAAAAAAAAAAGAATTCCCTATTATCCGGAGCCTCAAGTCCAGTCTGGCCTTCACAGCTCTCCACCAACCAGACCCGCCTTGCCTCCAGTCTCATTCCTACTATTTCCCAACACTTACCCTCTGTTCTTACTCAGCTGTTTGTCTTCCCATTGTCCCCTGCATAAGGCCACCTTCATGGCCATCCTTGTAATTTGCTCATGTTTCCCAGCCTGGCTTTTGTCCCCTCTTTCCTCCTCCATCTGTCTCTCTATTTTTTTTTAAACCCCTGCCTTCCATTTTAGAATCAATTATTCAATGATTCAAAAAAATTCAAATATTAGGTATTGGTTCTAAGGAAGAAGAGTGGTAAGGACTACACAATGTGGGTTAAGTGACTTGTCCAGAGTCACACAACTAGGATGTGTCTGAGGTCATATTTGAACCCAGGACTTCCTGTCTCTAGCCCTGACTGTCAATCATCTCCCACCTATCTTTCATAGCTCAACTCATATCCAAATTTCCTGATTGGTGGAGCTGCATTTCAGTGAATTTCCTACCTTTCTCTTTTCCTATTGTGACTTGGCCAGTTATAATATATTTATGGTTTTATTTCTGTCTCTGAATCCCTAGGGCCCGGCTCAGGCTCTGGCATATAGCAGTCATTTAATCATTTAATAAATGATCATTGATTGATCGACTGATCTAAGGGAAGACCACTCTCCTATCCAGTCTAGAGCTGTCATTGTGATCATCTTCTGAATTTTATCTGAAGTTTCTCCTCTGCTTTTCTTTGTCACTCTTCTCAGAGACTCCCTAAATATAAATGCCCCTTTCTCCAGGGGGCCCATAAACCATTGAATGTCAGGATCCTGTGACTTTTTTTTAAACCTTCACCTTCCATCTTGGAATCCACACTGTGTATTAGTTCCAAGGCAGAAGAGTGATAAGGGCTAGGCAATGGACGTCAAGTGATTGTCCAGGGTCACACAGCTGGGAAGTGTCTGAGATCAGATTTGAACCCAGGACCTCCCATCTCTGGGCCTGGCTCACCTCCCCCCCCCCCCCCCCCCCCCGTGACTTCTAATATAAGCTTTGCCAAGAGGATGGAGATGAGCTCACCATCATGGAGTAATCAGCCACTCCTTTGGCGTACTCCAGCTAAGACTTCAAGGCAACTTAAAACACAGCCTCGTTCACATGGACCAGAAGAATCCAGGGGAAGACCATTTAACTGCTCTCTGGGGGGCAGTTAGGAGGCTCAGTGGTGGATAGAGTGCCAGACCCGGAGATGGGAGGTCCTGGATTCAAATCTGTCCTCAGACACTTCCTAGCTGAGAAATGCTGGGCAAATTACCTAGCCCTGACCACTCTTCTCTTGAAATTGATACTTTAAAAGGTAAGCGTTAAAAAAAAAAGAAGGAAGAAAGAAAAGGAACAACCTCTGCTTCCCTATTACCAAGTTTACTACTCTGTAATGGAAAAATTCCAACTTCCTGTCAACAAAATGAGTCCCACTGATAAAGGGGAAAAGACTAGGTCAGAGGCTTCTGGTCTGGATGCTTTTATCTACTGGCTTCAGGCTGCTTCAGAGTAGGGAAGAGGCTGGTGCCCCCGTTTGGGTTACTGGCAGCTGCTGCCATCTTTCTGATCCCACAACTCCACTGTCTTGCCTCCCTGGCCCTGGTAGCAACTTCCAGGCAGAGAAAATGACTCACTGAAATCACTGTCATTATAATGTTGACTATGCCTGCACCCACGGTCACGTACTGGGAGTGTGTGGGATTCACGCCCGCTGAGGCATAGATCGTGTCTGCATAGTAGTTGATCTGAAACAAAAGCACACAGACCTATCATTGGCGGAGGTCCAGTTGTGTGGGCAACAGCTTTAGTTCTTGACTCTGGGGAACAAATGGTACTAAGGACCTAGAGGGGCAGGGAGTGGGTCAGCTGGGTGGCTCAGTGGCCTGAGAGCCAGGCCTAGAGATGGGAGGTACTGGGTTCAAATGTGGCCTCAGATACTTCTAAGCTGTGTGACTCTGGGCATGTCACTTAACATGAATTGCTTAGCCCTTACTGCTCTTGTTTTAGAATCAGTATTGATTTTAATGGCCATATTGATATCTGAGAGTCAATATTAATTCTAATATCCGTATTGATAGCTCAGAATCAATTAGAATCAATTCTAATATCAATATGGTTATTAGAATCAATATTGATTATAATAGTGATATTGATTCTAATAGCCATATTGATATTTTAGAATCAATATTAATTCAAATATCAATATTGATAGCTCAGAATCAATTAGAATCAATTCTAATATCAATATGGTTATTAGAATCAATATTGATTCTAACAATGTTGATATCTTAGAATCAATATATAATATCAATATTGTTACTAGAATCAACATTGATTCTAATAGCAATATTGATATCTTAGAGTCAATATTAATTCTGATATCAATATTGATATCTCAGAATCAATTAGAATCAATTCTATTATCAATATGGTTATTAGAATCAATACTGATTCTAACAAAGTTGATATCTTAGAATCAATTCTAATATCAATATTGTTACAAGAATCAATATTGATTATAATAGCAATATTGATTTTAATAGCCATATTGATATCTTAGAATCAGTATTAATTCAAATATCAATATTGATAGCTCAGAATCAATTAGAATCAATTCTAATATCAATATGATTATTAGAATCAATATTGATTCTAACAATGTTGAAATCTTAGAATCAATTAAAATCAATTCTAATATCAATATGGTTATTAGAATCAATATTGATTCTAGGATATCCTAGAATCAATATTGATCCTAAGGCAGAAGGTAAGGGTTTAAAAAAAGAGAGAAAGAGAAAAGAACCCAGGAAGGGATAGCTCAAGGACCAGAAGCCTTTGTCTTTGACTTTGGCTTGCTGTTCTAGGTCACCCAAATAGTGGTGGCAGAGGAGGGGTGGGAAAACTGCTGCTGGGTGGAAGTTGCCCTGGTCACTCCCTCCCCTCCACCTCCCCAGACGTGAACACCAGAGACAAAGCCCTCGTTGCCCTGGCCTGGTTTCAGCTCTAATCACCCCCCTTCCCCCCACCCCCAGAGTCCCTCGCACCGCGTTGATCCCCGAAAGCTGCTGGCCAGTCATGAGGACAATGATGGAGATGAGCTGCCATCGCAGGGGCTTGAAGGTGAAAAGGTTGAGCACGGACAGTCGCCCCTCAGCTTTCTCGGACTGGTCCTCCACGCGCATCTCGTCCATCTCCTCCTCCACATCCTCCCAGCCTCTCAGCTTCCGTAAATCTGAGGTTGAGGAGAGAAGGGTCAGCCAGGCCCCGCCGTCAGAAGGGACTGTCTTTTCCTCTCCTCTGCAGGCCAGCTTCCTGGCTTCCTTCATGGCTCGCCCCATCCCGGTGCCCTCCCAGCAGCAGCTTTGGACTTTCGGGGAGAGGAAAGAGGAGCCAGAGAAAATGAAGGGGGAGGCAATTTCAGTGCCATTTCAACCTCTCCAGAGAAGGATCAGGCACTGGAAATTAGAGGGCATTCTGGGTACCTTTCCGGGCCTGCTCTTCATCGCCTTTCTGAATCAGCGTGTACCTGGGACTCTCTGGGAACAGGGGCAGAGAGAGGAGCTGCAGGACTGCGGGGATCCCTGTGATTGCCAGGAGCACAGGCCAGCCTGGAGGGAGCAGGTAAAAGGAAGTAGCATTAAGGTTTGCAGGTCATGGGGGCAGCCAAGCATCTCAGTAAAATGAGAGCCAGGACTAGAGACAGAGGTCCTGGGTTCAAATTTGACCTCAGACACTTCCCAGCTGGGTGACCCCCATTGCCTAGTCCTTGCCTCTCTTCTGCCTTGGAACCAATAAATGGTATAATGGAAAGTAAAGGTTTAAGGATGTCACTTTGTGTGTGTTCATACAGAGCCCCCTTCTACCTCTGGTTGCCAGCTCTTTGCACAAGCTTCTCCCAGGCCTTCCCTCCCAACTCTGCCTCTTAGAATCCCAGGTTTCCTTCAAATACTCAAATGCCACCTCCTACAGGAAGCCAGTCCTGAACCCCTCAGCGGCTAGTGTCTCCCCTAAGCAAGTTGGGGGGCTCTGCAGGAGTCTGACTGGACTTTAGAATGTGTGAAGAGGAGGCTCATGGGTGACCTCTAAGGCTCCTTCTGGCTCTAAAATTGGGATCGGCCAAAGCATCTTTGATCCAGTGAGCCCCTTCTGTTGTTATCCCTCCCGCCCTCCACCCTGGCCTCCATTTACCTTCAGGATTCCCCAGAATGGCCTGGAGGCTGAAGATCTGGGCCAAAAAGACTCCCATGATGACAAAAACCTCCGTCATTGTTCCTAACGTGCCTCTCAGGTTTTTGGGTGCCAGCTCTCCCAAGTACATGGGCAGGGCGCTGTAGGCGATGCCTATGGGAGTCAAAGGCCAAGAGAAGAGATTGGGGCTTGGAGGGAAGGGAGAGGTAGGGAGATGGTCAAAGAAAAAGAAAGGGACAGGCATATTAGAGAGATAGAGACACAGAAGTATGAAGACACACACAGAGACAGAGAGAGGTAGGGAGAGGGAGACCGAAAGACAGAGACAGAGACAGAGAGAGACAGAGAGAGAGAAAGAGAGAGAGAGAGGGAGAGGGAGGGATAGAAACATTAAAGAGGCAGAGACACAGAGACAGAGAGGGCCAGACAGACAAAGAGAAAGAGAGGGACAGGCAGAGAGATAGAGACAGAGAAATATATAGCCAGAAAGAGAGATAGACACATCAAAGAGACAGAGACACAGAGACAGAGAGAGACAGAGACAGAGACAGAGAGATAGAGACAGAGGCAGAGAATTACAGACACAGAGAAGGAGGGGGGGGGGATAGACACATTAAAGAGACAGAGACACAGAGACAGAGAGGGCCAGACAGACAAAGAGAAAGAGAGGAACAGGCAGAGAGATAGAGACAGAGAAATATATAGCCAGAAAGAGAGATAGACACATCAAAGAGACAGAGACACAGAGACAGAGAGAGAGACAGAGACAGAGAGACAGAGAGATAGAGACAGAGGCAGAGAATTACAGACACAGAGAAGGAGAGGGGGGGAATAGACACATTAAAGAGACAGAGACACAGAATTATAGACAGAGACAGAGGGATGGACAGAGAAAGATGGAGATAGAGAGAGGGACACATTAGAGAGACAGACACAAAGTTACAAACAGAGATAGAGAAAGAGAGAATCAGAGAGAGATAGAGACAGAAAGACAGAGATAGAGAGAGGGTAGACATCAAGGAGACAAAGACAGAATTACAGAGACATAGGAAAGAGAAGGACAGACACATTAGAGAGATAGAGACAAAGAGAAACAGACAGAGAGACAAAGGAAAAGGGGCAGAGAGAGAGACAGAGACATATCCAGAGAGAAATCAGTTTTGGGGGGACACATGAAGGTCAAAATTCCCATGGAGTCTTTGTAAACTTGGCTAACAAGCTATTTACAGGAAATAGCACCTTCTTTTCTATTTTGAAAGAGACTGAGCCTCCATGTCATTGTGATAAAAATGACAACCCTGCCTAAATTACTTATTCAATTCCATACCCATCATAGCTTTAGAAGGCTATAAAGAAATAATGACAGAATTCGTCTGGAGGAACAAAAGGTCAAGATTCTCAAGGGAAATAATGAAAGCCAAAAAAGGGAAACAAGAAGGGGGCTAGCTAGCAGTATTAGATGTCAGACTATACTACAGAGTACTAATCATTTAGTACTAATTAAAAATAGGGATCTAGAAGCATAGTGTCTGCTAAACCAAAGAAGGGAAGAATTCATTATTTAACAAAAACTAGGAAAACTAGAAATTGTTGGGTATAAATTAGATGTAGATTAAGTCTTATACCACATACCACAATAAACTCTAGATGAAAATATAGACTAGATATAGGTCACATTATAAATTAGAGGAGGGGTGGGTGGAGGGCTCAGTGGATAGAGAACCAGGCCTAGAGATGAGAAGTCCTGAATTCAAATCTAACCTCATGTACTGCCCAGCTGTGTGATCCTGTTACAAGTCACTTAATCCCAGCCGCCTAGTTTTTACCTCTCTTCTGCCTTGGAACTGATACTTAGAATTGATTCTAAGACAGAAGGTAAGGGTTAAAAATAAACAAACAAACAAACAGAAGGAACAAGGAAGGAAATATTTTTGGTAATTATGGATAGAGTTTGTCATCAGACAAGGGATAAAGAGGATCATAGGAGTTAAATCGTATAATTTTGATTGCATAAAATTAGAAATTTTGCACATGCAAAATCACTACAGGTAAAAAGGACAGTAGCAGTTGTTATTTTTGAGTCATATCCAACTCTCATAACCCCAAATGAGGTTTTCTTGGCAAAGATACTGGAAGTAGTTCTCTTGTTAATTTTACAGATGAGGAAACTGAGGCAAACAGAGTGAAGTGACCTGTTCAGGGTCACCTTGCTAATAAGTGTTTGAGGGCAGGGCACACTTGAATTTAGGGTTTCCTGACTGGTGCTCTATCCACTGTGTCACCCAGCTGCCTGAGAGAAATAATAGCTTAAGTTATTACCAATTATTGACCCTTTTGGTATGAATGAGCTTATCTTTTCCTGAGAGCAGGTACTGAGAGAGGATGTGGTGGTGTAATCCTCTACTCTCATTCTCCCCCCATGGGCTATGGTTCACACATACCTGCACAGATTCCCACCAGCACTCGGGAAAGGATGATCATCTCATATGACTTGGCAGCTTTGCTGGACCCCATCAAGATGGCAGGAATGATGGCAAATATGTTATTGAGGAGAAGGGTCCTCTTTCTGGAAAGAGAGCCCAGAGCCAATCAATCCTTTAGGAAAGAGAAGGCTAGCAGGGGCAACAGCCCTAAGGTGGGAGGGGGTGGCATCTCAGGAACTTCAGCGTATTGGAAATGGAATCTAGGGAGTTTGTCACTAAAGCAGTGTGGGAAATCTTGCTGAGAGAAGCAGAATAATGGAATGGGAAGGAGGGAAAGGGGAAACTGTGGGTATTACTCTCGTCTCTGCCTGGAATCTATTCCCTCTTCATTT
>NC_077230.1:401525980-401735980 GCF_027887165.1 Monodelphis domestica | reverse complement strand
TTCTTCTCTCCAGGTTTCAGGTTTCCTCATCTATAAAGTAATTAGACTGGACTAATTGGCCCCTGATGTCTCCAGCTTTAGATCCTTAAGAAATTTGTTTTTCTTGAGTAGGGCCTACTTTAATAATTAGGTAAGACTTTGTGATTAGTAGTACTACTCACCTATAATTTTACTACACATTACAATACTTTACATTAGGAGTACTACTCACATACATTTATAAATGTACATTCAGTCCTAAAAAATTATTTTTCTGAGTAAGGCCCATTTAAACAAATGGATAAATCTTACTTGTCAAGACTACTTACAGAGAAATCATGAATGAACTCAATTAGTAAAAAATTGGTTTTCTGAGTAAGGCCTGCTTTAATGATCCATTTGTCATTAGCAAGGTTACTCACAAAGGAATCTTAGTTATATTCAGGTCCTAAAAATGGTCTTCTGATTAGAGCTTGCTTTTATGAATGCATCAGACCCATTTGTTATTAGTCAGACTGCTCACATAGATTGATGAATGTACTTAAGTACCAGAAAAATATGGCTTTTCTGAATAAGATGTACTTTGTTGTTCGGTCATTTTGCTCATGAGCCTACTTTAATGTGAGGTCTGCTTTAATGAATGGATGTAACCCATTTGAAATTAGTGGCATCATTTTCAAACAAACAATGATTTTATAAAATAAATTAAAAAAACAAACAAATAAATCTCCCTATACTCTGAATGACAGGGTTTTTTTTTTCCTCATCAAATTCTTCCAAACACAAAGATCAAGTGTGAAATAGACCCGTAGATTGATGGTGAATTCCAAAGTGGAGTCAGTGATAACAATCCCCTTTATATACCCAGTCTCTTTCTGTGACCATGACCCAGGTATATTTTTTTGGAGGATCCTGACCTGTGCCCTGTTCCTTATCAGGAAAATGGAACAACTGCAGAGGAGTGCGTTTATATGGGGAAAGCAAAGTACAAAGTGTTATTATTGTTTATCGCAAACTAAGATAGGAGGCTGTTGCTGTACACGTGGGGAGACGCAGAGCCAAAATGTGGAAGGGCAGCAGTGTCAGAAAACAGGACCCCACAGGGAGTGGCCACAGCTGTGACAGCTGTAATCAGCGGGTAGCCTGACTAGGTAATTAAAGGCTATTAATAAATATTTATTGAGCACCTGCTCCTAGGCAAGGTGCCTCCAAGAATGTGGAATCTGAAGGTTACATTAGTAGCGTGCTTGGAAAAACCCATTATCAGAAGCATCATATTAGAAAGAAATGATAAAAAAGAACAATGATTTTGTGCTATATGTTTATGTATATGTGTAACATAATAACATCTATTCAGAGCAGTGGAAAGATACATTTGGAGGCACCATATGTTTGGAAGCAAGAAAAATATTGCCTAGAGAAAGCAGATATGCTCCCTTTCTACTGTTGAGAGAAAGTGCTACTGGGAACTCCTTTGGTACAATGGAAAGAACACTTGATCAAAAGTCACAACCCTGGGTTCAAATTCTGGTTTTCCTGTGACCTTGGATAAGTCATTCCCCCTCTCCAGGTCTCAGGTTTTTCATCTGTAAAATGAAGGAGTTAGACTAGATGGCTTCTGAGTTCTCTTCCAGCCCTATGTCTATAAGCTTTCAATTCTAATACAATAGGCATTTGAAGACTGAGAGGTTGCACTTGTAGCTGTGAACTGCCAATCCCAGGATGCCAGGTCACTCTTAAGAATGGAATGTCAGGGGAGTTGCTGGGTGGCTCAGTAGATTGAAAGCCAGACCTAGAGATGAGAGGTTCAAATCTGGCCTCAGATACTTCCCAGCAGTGTGACCCTGGGCAAGTCACTTGACCCCCATTGCCTAGCCCTGACCACTCTTCTGCCTTGGAACCAATACACAGTATTGACTCCAAGACAGAAGGGAAGGGTTTAAAAAAAACCAGAATGTCAGATCTGGACTAAATAAAGTGGCATAGCACTATTAGAGGAAAAATAAAGCATAATTAAATTTTAAAAAAGAATAGAATGTTAGTTGTGGGATGACCTTTAGGGCACAGAATGCCAGAGCTAGGAACAACCTGAGAATACAGAATTCAGAAATATGAGGGGGCTGCAAGATCAAACCCCACATATGGGAGTGGAAGCCAAATCTGATTTTCAGGAGCAAGGCTGTACCCATTGGGATGCACCATTTGTCCTCTCACGTACACTGAGAGGAAAAGAAAATGTGATCTAGTTAAAAGAACGGGAACAAAGAAAGCCCAGCTCCAGCTTACCTGCCACATTTGTCCACCAACGGGCCAACAACGAGGGCGCCTACCAGGCCACCCAGGGGAAACATGGACACGGTGATAGACCAGAGAAGCAACAGGAAACTGTCATCCATGAACTTTCCATATCGTTCAAAGTAGGTTTCATTATAAAATGATTTCAAGACCTGGAAAGACCCCATTCCCCATCCCCCCCCAAGGATACCATATGACTCAGGAGAAATGATGATTCAGATGAGTCTCAATATCCCACATTGCTGAGGTTAAGGACCCAGGGAGGGACTTTCTGAGGAAGAGAGTTTTCAGTCTATAACCCAAGTGACTCAATTTAACCTGGAAAACACCCACAAAGAAAGGACTGAAACAGTAGAGCAGTGGAGGACCTGGCCTGCCAAGGTTCCTCTTCTCCTTGCCCAAGACATCACCAGAATCTCAGAATATCACAGTTGGACAGGGCCCCAGAATCCTCCCATGCCTGAAAAGGAATCCCCTCGACAACATCCCCTCCTTCCAGTCTTCTTTTCTGAACTTGTTCAAATCTTCTCCCATCCCTGCCACTCTCCTCCACCTTTCTGGATACTATTTTCTCTCTGAGTTTTTGTGACTCTCTCTCTCTCTCTCTCTCTCTCTCTCTCTCTCTCTCTCTCTCTCTCTCTCTCTCTCTCTCTCTCTCTCTCCTCTCTCCCCCCTCTCCTCTCTCTCTTCCTCTCTCTCTGTCTCTCTCTTCCTCTCTTCTTCTCTTCCTCTCTTTCTTTTCCTTTCTTCTTCTCTCTCTCTCTGTCTTCTCTCTCTCTTTCTCTTTTCCTCTCTCTCTTTTCTTCTCTCTCTTTTCCTCTCTCTGTCTTTCTGTCTCTCTGTTTCTCTCTCTCTTCCTCTCTCTGTTTCTCTGCCTCTTTGTCTCTGTTTCTCTCTCTCTTTTCCTCTCTCCTTCTCTCTTCCTCTCTCTCTGTCTCTGCCTCTCTGTCTCTCTCTTTTCCTTTCTCTCCCTCTCCTCTTTTTATCTCTCCAATCACTTTTGGATCTTCTTTGCTAGGTCTTGTTCCCTAACTGAGGTTGTCCTCCAAGACTTTGCCCAGGGAGGGCCCTCTTTGCTTCTCTTTCTACACTCTCTATCTTAGTGGTCAGGCCAATTTCTACAGGTTCCATTATCCTTTCTTTGCAGATGACTTCTAGGTCTACTTATTTAGTTCTAGGCTTTCTTCCCCATTCCAGTCCCACCTCCACCAAATTGCCCATTATAGGCCATCTCCACCTGGTTTTCCCAGGGGTATCCCAAAGAGGATCTTGGATCTTCTCCATTAAATCCACTTGTGCTTTAAACTTCCTTTTTCCTGTGGAAGACACATCATCCTCTTTCCAAGGACCCAAATTTTCAACTTTGGCATCATCCTAGACTTTTTCCCACTCTCACCCTCCATATTGAATCAATAGTCAAATTTTATGGATTCCATCTCCATGACATTTCTCGAGTCTGTCTTCTCTCTGCTCACACGGCTAACGCCCTAGTTCAGGGACATAGTGTGTCTTCCCTGGACTATCGTAAATAATCTCCCAACTGGGCTACTGGCTCCCTGGCTCTTGCCTCTGTCATACATCCTCCATACAACTGACAAAAGAATCTTCTGTAGGTGCAAGTCTGATCGTATCTGATCTGTCCTAAAATCTCCACTGGCTCTTTACCACGTCTAGGCTAAAATCCAAACCCTTCAGCCTTGTAACCCTAATATCTAGTACGATGCCAACAAATAGAGGGCATTCAATAAATGCTTCTTGGATTGGATCATGTTGGTCATCCAATCTTGACTCAAGGAATTTTAATAAAAAATATTCTCACTAGGTGGCAGTGCGGTATATAGTTTGAGAGGTCTATACATGACCTGGGTTCAAATCCTTCCTTGCTCACTAGAGCTGAACAGGATCCAGGAGAACACCCTCTCATCGGCTCATGCTATGGCCATAGAATCTGGCATAGTGAAAAGCAGTGGAATGCTGTGCTTTCCCCATATGTGATATTCTGTCTCCCATCTCCAAGTCTTTGCACAGATGGTACGCCATCCTGAGGATGCTTTCTCTTCCTTCCACCTCCTTCCTCCTTCCCTCAAGAACCAGCTCCTGGGTGATCCCCTGCATGAAACCTTTCCTGATATACTCCAGTAATTAGGGGCTTTACTTTGTAAATATCCTGTATTTTGCATATCTTAATTTACTTACACATTGGCCATATCTCCCTCGGTGTACACACACACACACACACACACACACACACACACAGAGCAGCAGCAGCAATTATTTTTATTTTTTGTCTTTGGTTTTCCAGTGTCTTGTGCATAATACTCCTTAAATGTTTGCTTGCTTGTTGAATGAATGATGAAAGGAAGAAAGAAAGAAAGAAAGAAAGAAAGAAAGAAAGAAAGAAAGAAAGAAAGAAGGAAGGAAGGAAGGAAGGAAGGAAGAAAGAAAGAAAGAAAGAAAGAAAGAAAGAAAGAAAGAAAGAAAGAAAGAAAGAAAGAAAGAAAGAAAGAAAGAAAGAAAGAAAGAAAGAAAGAAAGAAAGAAAGAAAGAAAGAAAGAAAGAAAGAAAGAAAGAAAGAAAGAAAGAAAGAAAGAAAGAAAGAAAGAAAGAAAGAAAGAAAGAAAGAAAGAAAGAAAGAAAGAAAGAAAGAAAGAAAGAAAGAAAGAAAGAAAAGGGTCCTGGGTTGAGACTAAAGAGACCTGAGTTTAAATTCTCTTCTTTGACACTTATTAGTTACATGAGCAAGTCAGGAAATCTCTGAGCCTTAGTTTCCTTCTCTTTAAAATGGGCACAATGATATTTCTACCTGTCACACTTACCTCATGGAATATCAAAGGAGATAATGTAATTAATTTAAAATTCTCTGCAAACCTTGAATCACTATCTCTTTGCTAATTACATCACTCTAAGTTGACCCTTCTGTGAAGTGTGACCACAAATGAGGAAAACTTCTTTTTCTTGAAGAATAATAGGGGGCAGCTGGGTGGCTCAGTAGATAGAGAGCCAGGCCCAGAGATGGGAAGTCCTGGGTTCAAATCTGGCCTCAGACACTTCTCAGCTGTGTGACCCTGGGCAAGTCACTTGACCCCCATTGCCTAGCCTTTACTGCTCTTCTGCCTTAGAGGCAATGCACAGTATTAAGGGATTCTAAGACAGAAGGTATGGGTTTAAAAAAAAGAAAAATAACAACAAAACCAGAGTAGAACTGATATAACAAGTGAAGGCAGTTCCCTTAAAAGCCGTTTTCTTGGGAGCTGATGCTTATTTAATCTCGGGGTCATTGTCTAGAGTGTCTGGAGTTTGTCTGGAGTAGGATGTGAACTTCTTGAGGGTTTGGACTGCTTCACTTTTGTCCTTGGGTAGCCTTAGTGCCCATCACAGGGCCTTTCACTGTGTGGAAGAAGGGGTTTGGTGTCTGGTATTTCTGGTGTGAAAATTCCCTCCACTGGTACAGACTGGCAGTTCACAGGATCATAGATCCGAAGCTACTGGGACTTGGAACTTCCTGAGTCATCTAGTCCCAGGCTTTTATTTCACAGCTAACCCAGAGAGGTTAACTGACTGACTTGCCCAGGGTCACAGACAAGAAAAGACAGGATTTGAACCCAGGTCCTGGGCCTCTGACTGGGGAGCCCAACAACCCCTTAACAATCCTGGTAAGATTTTATGAAGCTGCCTGGGGGGGGTACTGTGTAGCTAAGTGGCCAGCCTTCCCCAGCCCATAAAGGTCAAAGGCTTGACTTGGACAAAATCAAACCAACAAACATTTCTCAAGTACCCTCCAGGATCCAGACATAGTTAGGAATGCAGAGAGAAAATATGGTCCTGCCCTCGAGGAGCTGACATTCTCCCCAGGAAAAACCAAGTAATCTGATGTACGTGTGAGTGGGAGAGGGGCAGGGGGCGGTAGAGACACGGTCATCTTTTCTTTTTAAAAAAATCTTGACCTTCTGTCTTAGAATTGATACTAAGTAATGACAGTAAGAGTTGGCAATGGGGGTTAAGGGACTTGCCCCCCCACCCCCAAAACAGCAATACACCCCTTATTTTCTATTTTAGTATCAATCCTAAAACAGAAGATTGGTAAGGGCTATGCAATGGGGGTTAAGTGACTTGTCCAGGGTCACACAGCTGGGAAGTATCTGAGGCCACATTTGAACCCAGGACCTGCCTCTCTATCCACTGAGCCACCCAGCTGCCCCGACACAAGTCATTTTTACTCCAAGGCCACTCTGTCCACTCTGCCATGCTAGGTCTTGCACATAGCGGGCACTTCATAAAGGTCTGTTGGCATGAAATCATTGGCTTCCAGAACGTGCTGTCTGTTCCTCAACAAATCTGTGGCAAATCCCTGGATGGAGGATTTTCTTTATTTACTTATTTTTAAGTAGTCAGGAGTCATCCAAGCCCAAATCTGGTGACATGTAAGACTTTTACTGGCTTGTGGTCCAAAATCAGATGTGAACATCAGGAAATGAGACAGTCTGTTCCATCAGCTCTGAGGGGGAAGAGATCATCCTGTTCTTTGAGTTTATACCCCCAGAGCCCAGCACAGTGGCTTAGACACAGTAGACTCAGTAAATGTTTGTTCATTAAAGGAAACAAGCATTTATTAGGAGTCTACCACAGGGGTCCCTAAGCAGCTCAGAGGTCCTGGATTCAAATCTGGCCTCATACACTTCTTAGCTGTGTGATACTGGGCAAGTCACTCAACCTCAATGGCCAAACCCTTGCTGCTCTCCTGTCTTAGAAATGATACTAAACAGAAAGCAAGGGGTGTATTGTTGTTTGTTTTTTAGAACCTACGATGTACCAGGCAAACGCTTTCCAAATATTCTCTCATCTGATCCTAATGACCACTTTGGGACCTCAGTGATATTATTATCCCCACTTTACAGATGAGGAAATGGAGGCAGATAGAAGTGAACCGATTTGCCCAGAGTTACACAGGCAGTGATTTTATAGGCGACATTTGAACTCAGGTCCCCTCAACTCCATGCCTGGCACTCTAGCCATTATGCCACCAGCTGCCTCTGCCAGCACATCTGGAGTATTGTGCTTGGTAATAGGATTCCTGGGTTAGGAAGGACAGAGCAGGGAAGCAAAGTTGGTGAAGGAAAGACCAAAGGACACAGGCACGGAAGGCATGTGGTTGGAAAGAATGAACATCTTAACCCTGAAAACAAAACTAGGAAAGCAAATGCTGTGTGCCTTTGAGCAAATCACTTGCCTCCTCTTGCCCTAGTTTCTTTACCTATAAAATAAATGAACTAAATGAAAAGGAAAAATTGGGGATGTAAATAGCTAGGAGAGGAAAAGATCTGGGGTGGAGCCAGAACTGTTATCCAGATTTGGACAATGGCCCCAATGGGGCCAGATTAAGGCTGGGGGTTGGAAATGAGAGATGTCCCAAGGTAGGATGGGATGCCTTGGGAAGTCTAAAAGGCAAAGTCATTCATTCATTCAACAAGCACTTTAAAGTCCCGTTATCAACTGCATAGTTGAAAATCTGTTAAGCTAAAAAAGAACTACATATCCCAAGAGCCCACTGACTTCCTGTCATTACATACTTCCTGTAGACAGAGGATAAAGGGAGTGGGCGTTGAGGCTCCTCTCCTTTTTAGGCATGATATAGCAATCAGCAGTGATGGTGGTGAGTGGGGATTTTGAAAATGGCTAACCAGCCACAGGCACATGGTTTTTATTTTGTATTTTCTTTATTCCTTGATTTCTAATGATCATTTAATAAACCTCCTAAACTATAATATTTTTGTTATTTGAGATATAAATTTAATTTGTACACAACTTAGAGTCTTTGACTCTTGGATATCTTGAACTGGATGTCCTGCAGGCATCCCAAACTCAATATGTTCAAAACAGAATTTTCTACAACTCTCTCTCCATCAGACTTTCCTCTTAATTCTCCCAATTAGAAGGATCACCTCCATTAGATTGTAAGTTCCTTGAGGGCAGGGTCTGTCTTTTGTCTCTTTCTGTATACTTGGTATTTAGCAAAGTGCCTGGCACATAATAAGCACTTAATAAAATTTTTCTAAAACCCTTATCTTTTGTCTTAGAATCAATAAGTGACTTGCCCAGGGTCACACAGCTAGGAAGTATCTGAGGTCAGATTTGAACCCAGGACCTCTGGTTTCCAGATCTAGTGTTCTATTCACTGAGTCACCCAGCTGCCCCTTAGTATCAATTCTAAGACAGAAGATTGGCAAGGGCTAGGCAATTGGGATTAAGTGTCTGAGGCCAGATTTGAACTCAGCACCTTTTAAATTCATGCCTCTATCTATGGATAATTTTTTTTGATCAATTGATTGATAATTCCTGATGTCCACTGTTACCTAATATCCCTCAATTTCAATCACTCCAAATCTGTAATCTGATACCCAATCTTGCCATTTTTGCCTCCAGGACATCTCTCCCACACTTCTCTTTCTCTCCCACACTTTTCTTTCTACTTGTGTGCCATCCCAACCCACCTTGTGCGGTGTGTTGACCACTGAGATGTTGTAACCGTACTGGAAAGCTGATCCGAAGGCAGCTGCCAAGGTTGCCAGAGCCAGCACAGAGGTGAGTCTCTGGAAATGAAAGGGACTGTTCCATCCTGGGCCGGGGGCACAGGGCACTTTCAAATCCTCTCAGCTGGATTTTTTGGAGAGGGGGACAGTAGGGTTGGGAGATGGGCAAGGAGAGGGTTGATAGAAGTCCAAAAGCTTTTCTTTCCTTTTGCTTTCAAAGCAGGAAAATAATATAGGGCCATAGGATGGTGAGATCCTCTAATTGGGGGGTTCTGAGACTTTTTTCTGTGTCATAGAGCCCTCTGGCAGTCTGATGAAGCTCATCTCTTTTAAGTGAACAAAAGAAAATGTGGAAGATTACGTGATGCTTCAATTACACTGAAATCTGGCCATCAAAATCTGAATTCAAACAAGACCAGAGACCCTAGATTCAGAATCTCTGCTTAATCCAACCCCTGTAAGGACTCTGAGGAGAGGAAAGTTAAATGACTTAATCGAAGTCTCCCAGTGGCAGCCCAGGATTCCCATCCATACCTTTCCAATCCAAAGCTTCGCCTTCCAACCTAAGAATCTCCCAGGGATTTTTGTAGACTCCAGAAGGTAGTCAGGTAGACAGTATTAGATTTATTAGATCTCTATTCCATCCCGGTGCCCTTCCTTTCAGGGCTACTCCTAGAGACACTGCCTGTCCTCCTTCTCTGGACACATCAGTGCCCATCAAGGACAAACCTGCTCGATTTTAGAAATCAAGCAACAAAGTCTCACAGTCTGGGCAATTATTCTCTCATTGTTTTGTAGACACAGGTGCGTGGGTAAAATGGCTGATTTTGTAATTGAATCAGAATGTGTTGGAACATAATCTCCTCTCTTATAATCATCATTATGATCAGCAATTATCATCCCTGCACTGATCAGCCTATCAGTAAATCACAGTGTGACTTAGGGAATGGCATTCTGAATTTAGATTCAGCCAGATCTAGATTTCAGTCCTTCCTCGACTATTAATAAACTCTGTGATCATGGTGAAATCAATTCGCTTCTCTGGCCTTTATGCAATTCTCTACTATTGTTCTAGACTGGTGTACTCTGGGCAGGGTGGAGTGTTTCCCTTGATATGTAATCACAGTTCATAATGATTGTCCTCAGAGTAATTGGTTTTCCATTTCGTCCATAATATCCTAATAGTTGAACTAGGGCTGTGCCCTCTTCCTTCCTTCCTTCCTTCCTTCCTTCCTTCCTTCCTTCCTTCCTTCCTTCCTTCCTTCCTTCCTTCCTTCCTTCCTTCCTTCCTTCCTTCCTTCCTTCCTTCCTTCCTTCCTTCCTTCCTTCCTTCCTTCCTTCCTTCCTTCCTTCCTTCCTTCCTTCCTTCCTTCCTTCCTTTATTTATTTATTTATTTATTCATTCATTTGTTTGTTTGTTTACTTATTTATTTAAATAAATACATTTTTGTTTATTTATTTAAAACTTATTTTAAATATTTATTTATTTTGTTTATTTATTTTAAAGTCCTTACCTTCATCTTAGAATCAATACTACATATTGGCTCCAAGGCAGAAGACTGGTAAGGGCTAAGTAATGGGGGTTAAGTGACTTGCCCAGGATCACATAGCCAATAAGTGTCTGAGGTCAGATTTGAACCCAGGACCTCCCATCTCTAAGCCTGGCTCTCTATCCACTGAGTCACCCAGCTGCCCCATCTTCCTTCCTTTAAAAAAATGTCAATTTCAAGCAATTCCCAGAGAGCTCAGCTAGCAACAGATGATCACTCATCTCCACAGGAGGCATGATGGGAAAAGGGCCAGATTTAAGAACCAGAAGGTATTAATTCTATTTTTGCCCCTTCCCACTTTGGGTAAATTACTTAACCTCCCTGGACTTCACTTTTCTTTTCTGTAAAATGGGAAGACTAAATGACTTGTGAAGTCCATTTCCATCTTCAGAACTGGGATTCTGCAATCCTGGCACCCAGAAGTTCTGTGGCTGACTAAAAGCCATCAGCCTTAGCCTGGGGAAGGGTCCTAAATATGCTAGAGAAGGGGGCAAGTAAGTGCCCTAGGCTTGGGACTTACCCCCTTCCTGAGTGGTTCAGGTGGCAGAGTCTCCATCTCCAGTTTTGCCATCTTTCCTCTAGCAACACTGCCCTGGCCAGGTGTCCCCTTGGCCCAGCTGAGCACACAGGGAATGCTCCCTGCCTCTCTGTTTCCAGTACAGTGGACCTGCTTTTATTACTCTGGGTAACATAGTCCATCTGCCCAATGGACCCTCCTGGCTTCTCCCGAGAGCACGCCTTCCTTGCCCTTGGAGCTGTTGATAAGACACTCTTGATATTTGGTCAATATAAGCAACACAGCATAAACTCCAGCTCCTTCCTCGGACTCCCTGACTGAAGCCAAGACCGAGAGAGCCCCAGAGCTGCCATCTTTCTGAACAGTAGAATTGTTGCTCCCCTGTACAGAACCGAGGCTGGCGTTCAGTCAAGGAGTGCCCTAGAGAAGTCAGACCAGACTCCAAAGAAATCAGGCAGGGCTTAGATGGGTGGAATAAAGCATCTTTCTGCGTAGCATACGAGTGTATAAATGGAGATTTTGAACCTTTGACTTCATTCCCCAGAAGTCCTCAGTATTTCCCAAAATTCCCTATAAGCTCTCCTGCGCCTCCATGTTGGCAGGATCACTTTATTGGTATTTAACAGGCTGGAACTCCTCCCACAGCCTCTTTTTTGGGCAACAATCAGCAGTGATGGTGGTGAGTGGGGATGGCTGAAAATGGCCAACCAGCCACGGGCACGTGGTTTTTATTTTGTAGCCTCTTTATTTCTTCATTTCTAATGATCCTTAATAAACCTCCTACAATAGAATATTTTATCATTAGAGATATAATTTTAGATTTTACGTGAGAGAGACCTCGATCATTCAGACAATGGGATGGATGTACCCAGAAAGGATCATAGACTTGGAGCCAGAAAGAATCTTAGAGGTCCGCCAGTTTAATTTTATCATTTCCTAGATGACACTCAGAGAGGGTTGTCTAAGGTCCCATGGGGCAATGAATGGCAAAGCGAGGACTCAGACTCTCGCCTTTTGGAATCATTCACTCAACATTCAATAAATATTTATTGGGTACTTCCTCTGGGGATCCAAAGATCATTAAGATCCAGCTAGTGCCCTCATGGAGGTTACATTAAAGAGGGCATGGAAGCCAGGGAAACAAATGAGTATCATTTCAGGCAGGAAATGAAAAGAGATTATGAGGAGCAGTCAGGGAGTACAGTGGATAGAGAGCCAGGCGTGGAGTCCAGAGGACCTGAGTTCAAATCTTACCTAGCTGTGTGACCCTGGGCAAGTCACTTAACCCCCATTGTCTAGCCCTTCCTGTTCTTCTGTCTTAGAATTGATACTGAGAGAAGGTAAGGGTTAAAAAGAATAAAAAAAATTTCATGGGGTGGGGAAGGGAATCAAGGGGCGAAAACACTTCAGAGGGAGAGGCCAGTTCTGAGTAGGAAGATTAGGAAAGCTTCTTAGAGGAGGTGGCATTTGACCTCAATCTTGAAGGATAAATGGAATCTTTTTTTAAGAAAGAGGATTACTGGGGGCATCTGGGTGGCTCAGTGGATGGTGTATGCCCCATTACACATCCATAGTCCCCCACCCCTCTCCTGAGAGATGTTTCATTTTCTGTTTTCCAGAACCAATTGTTCCTTAGAATTCGTTTGCCTTTGACTATCCTAAGTATTATGCCTTAAACAAATAATTGTAATCACTATATATTATTTTCTTGATTTTATCTTCTTTATATCACTTCTCTCAAATCTTCCCATTTTTCTCTGAATGCCTTATATCTGTCATTTTTTTTTCAACTCTTACCTTCCATCTTAGAATCAATCCTGTGTATTGGTTCCAAGGTAGAAGAGTGGTAAGGGATAGGCAATGGGGGTTAAGTGACTTGTTCAGGGTCACACAGCTGGGAAGTGTCTGAGGCCAGATTTGAACCCAGGACCTCCCATCTCTGGGCCTGACTCTCAATCCACTGAGCTACCTAGTTGACCCCAAGCTGTCATTTCTTACAGTGTAATCACATTCCATTTCATTAATAGATCACAAAGCCATGAGACGAGTTGGGACCTCTCCTCCAACACTTACTTGTTGTATGATCATGAACAAATCGCTTCTCTTCTAGTTTTCATTTTTGTAAAATGGAGAGAAAAATATTTATAATTTCTGGCTAACAGGACAATGGAGAGGGGTCAAATGAAACGATGGATGGGAAAGTTTTTTTTAACGTAAACTTTAAAATGTTACATAATTGTTGGTTTTGATTACTTATCTAGGTTGTAGGGTTTTTGACATCAGTCCAATAAGCATTTATTTATTAGATGCTCAATTAAGTGCTAAGTAGAGTGCTGCTAGCTGGCACAGCAGAGAGAACACTGGGCTTAGAATCAGGAAGATTCATCTTTGTGAGTTCAAATTGGCCTCAGACACTAGCTGGGCAAGTCCCTTAAACCTGTTTGCCTCACTTTCCTCATCTGTAAAATGAGCTGGAGGAAAAAATGGCAGCAAACCACTCCATTATCTCTGCTGAAAAAATCCCAAATGGGGCCACAAAGAGTAGGACACGATGGAAACAACTGAACAGCAACTATGTGGGAATTCTGGGGGTGGGTGCTCCTTCCACCAAGGCAGGTAAAGTTAAGACCTAGTTGGCTAAGGAGCAGAGTGGGCTCAAGAGGCAGAATATTACCAAGAAAAGAACTCTGGATTCAGAGTTGAAAGGCTGCTTCTGTTGCTTACTTCTTGTGTCTGGGGAAAAGGGAAAGGAATAAGCATTTATTAAGTGCCTACTGTTTGCCAAATACTTTACAAATATTATCTCATGACAGCCCTACAAGGTAGATACTATTATTATTTCCACTTCACACGTGAAGAAGCAGAGTTAGACAGAGGTAAAGTGACTTGTCCAGGTTACACATCTAGTTAGTAGCCCAGGCAAGATTTGAACTCAGGTCTTCTTGACTCCAGAATCAGTGTTCTATCCATCGTGCCACCTAGTTCCTTGTCATCAAAGTCAAGTGGTTTGCTATTTGACTTATATGGGTTAGAATCTGCCTTTGGATCTGGGTCATTTAAAACCCAAACCACCTTTTCCCACTCCACAAAGTATGGTTGAGTTGTTGTTGTACACAATGTACAAGCCCGTACGGTTGAGTTATTATTTTTAATTTGTTGACTAAAGAAGCAGGGAGGCCAGACATTTTATTTGCAACTAAAGTGTTTGTTACTTGGAAACGAGAAGCATTCTGGTAATGGCTGAAAACCTTCAATGTCAGAGGGCTATTTCTGAATTCTGAGGAATTACCACTGTGCAATCATTTTAGACATGTCTGATGCTTTGTGATCCCATCCAGGATTTTCTTGGCAAAGATACTGATGTGATTTGTTATTTTCTCCTCTAGCTAAATTTTACAGATGAGGGAACTGAGGCAGATAGCAGTAAAGTCACTTACTAATGGGGTTGTACAATGAGTAAGTATCTGAGGCTGGATTTGAACTCGGGTCTCCTTGATCCCAATGCCAGCACTCCAGCTATTATGCCTCCTAGGTGTCTTTGAACCTTTCAATGAGGGGGAAACCTACCACCTTCCAGGGCACCCATTCCATCTTGGGACAGCTCGTATCACTAGGAAGTCTATTCTGATACAGGACCTAAATTGTCCTCTTTGTGACTTCCCTCCATGGCTCTTGGCTCTGTCCCCTGGGACTGAGGGGTCAAATGAGTTTTATCTTTTCCATGGGACAGTCCTTTAAATGCTTAAAGACAGAGATCATGTGACATGGAATCCTTGCTTAGTTAGATAAGTCATGTCACGGACCCAGAAGGATCTTGTATACATTTATCTTTATAATTCCTTCAAGGACAAATATGAATTTCTATTTCCAGGAACTGGTCAGCAAACTTTCACCAGCTTCCTGTTATATGTGAACCTTATGCTAGAAATCAGGGAGATTAAAATTCTAGGTAAGGAATGGTTCCTGCCCTCATGGAGCTTATAGTCTCTCTAGCTCTAGAGAACACTGGCCAGAGAGATGGGTAGGTCCCTACAGAAGACGCCATCAGTACGACGAGCATCCTAGCCAAAACACGTTCTACTTGGTCCCAGAGGACAGAACCAGGGCCAAAAAGCAGAAGTTGTAGCAAGGCAAAAGAGGCTTCTTGGTTGAGACAAACTTCCTAACATTCAGTGCTGGCCAAAAATAGAAAAGACCCTGGAAGTAGAGTTTAAAAAAAGAAACACAGCTATACGTACCTTTAAAAAATTAACAAGCATTTATTTTCTCTCCCTTCCATCCCTTTCTCATTAAAAAAAAAAGAACCTTGTAATAAATTTGTGTTTAACAGTGCATTCTGAGTCCCTTGTCTCTCTGGTGGAAGAGAGGTAGGATGCTTCCTTAGCAATCCTCTGGAATCATGTTTGGTTTAGTCTTCAAAGTAGTTTGTCTTCACAAGGTTATTATTACTGTAGAAATCATTCTCCTAGTTCTGGTCACCTCATTCCGTATCAGTTCATGCCAGTCTTCTCGGGATTCTCTGAAACCATTCTCATCATCTTTTAAAAAAATAATTTTCTTTTAAACATTCATTGAAGAAAAAAATTTGAGTTCCAAATTCTCTTCCTCCTTTTGCCTCTCTCCCACCCATTGAGCATCTATTACCTTTATATCATAACTATCTTTACCTATATTTATATTTATATATATATTATATATATATTTATATCTCTCTTCGACTCTGAATATGGATGATTTGCTAGGCCTAAGCTTGAGCAGAAAGAGATCAACATGGATTTTCTTTGGAAAATTAGAGTTCTATTAACAACTCAAAGTTTTTTCTTGAAGACCTGTTAATATATCCATTTAATATCAATATTGCTTTGGTGATTTCATATGGCTACAGGTCATAGAACAGTCCAGAACAACTGAATTTGAGGGCCATGGAGAAGAACACAATGGCCATTAACAGGCTCTAACATTTTATAAACCAGAATAATAAGAGAAGTATAAAACATATTATCAAAGAAATGCATAATTGAAAACAAAGGATGTCTGGGGCAGTTATGTGGTTCAGTAGATAAAGAGCCATGGATATGGGGGGTCCTGGGTTCAAATATGTACTGACACACTTCTCTAACTATGTGACTATGAGAAAGTCATTTAACTCCAATTACCTAGTCCTTTCCACTCTTCTGCCTTTTGTGAAGATTAAAATTAATTCTCCCCTGATTGTGAAGATTAAAATGGTAACCCCTGCCTATTTTCATATTTTAATCACCAAAAGTGTAAACACCTTACTTAAAAGTTGAGTATGGAGATCTTCCCATTTTTAGATCTAATCACCATTAAGTGAGAGGTCTGTGACCCATGTGTGCAATAGGGGGTGATGAATCAGAATCGACTGCCTCCTGGGCAGTCTTAAAGCAAAGCTTCCACTGAGATTGGTAGATGTAGAGTTAGGGGAAGGCACAGGAAGTGATGTAAGAGAAAATGTCTTTAAAAGGGAGTTACAACTTTCTGAATGGAGTTTTACTTGGAGTGGAGGCTGAAGAGAATCTGCTGACTGGACCCAAGACCCTGTTCTTGGTGAGGCTGTTCTAAAATCTCTTCCTTTGAACTGACACATAGTGAGTGAAAGCTGACTCTTAATTGCTGGATTTTCTGAAAAGACTAATCTCAGGAGAGACTTACCTTATCCTCTCTCTGATTTTCTTATTTCACTCTTTCTACATTTTGTAAATAAATTGTAAATAAATCTCTTTGGAATAAATTAAATTCCTGGTGACCACACTCTTAAATAATCCAATCCAACCCTTTAAAAATTAACCCCCCCCTTACACTTTGAACCAAGATTTAGTACAGAAGGTAAGGGTTAAAAAAAAAAGCCAAAGAGTGGGTCAGTCCCCTAATAGCAGCAGAGGATTAACAGTTCCTTTGATCCATTGGCATCCAGAAGATGTCAAGAGAATGTGAAGGCATCACTCAAAACTTTGGGTGGATTTTCTGTCATAAACCATCATGAGGGCATGAATGAGAATGTCACAAATGGGCATGGATGGGCTGGGATCTACATCACGGTGGGGAGGGGAGGTGGAGCTCTCTAAACCAGTGAGATTACCGCCTTGGAATATCAGAGTAAGGTCAATCACCATTTATAAGAAAGAAGTGTCTCAATGTACAATAAGCAATGAGTCCATAGAAACAATCCAAGTTCTCCTTAACAAATAGCACTTAGGATTAGGGTTGGAATGGACCCATCTCAACCCTTTCTCCATACTTTCTCTTAGTTAAATGATCTATAGTAATCTCGTTGTGTTTGTATTTCTAACATCACATTTTCCAAGAGTAATGGCTCCAGAGCAGAATGTGGTAGGAAAGAGGAAATTGTTTCTATGAAGGTGCCCACACCCGAAAGCCCCCAAACTTGGCTTCTATCACCTCTTTGTGGGAATTGTTTCAATATAATTCAATATAAATTGAATCTATATAAAAATTAATATGGTAAAAAGTTACAAAGAAGCCTCTGTCCAAGCCAAGCTGAGTTATAGCAGTGAGCTCTGGTTTGGACTTCAGCAGGTAGCCAACTCGAAGGAAGATCTCAGTTTTTTCAGAATTTCTACCAAGTATTTCACAGATAATCTCAGTTTGCCAGAGGTTTGGCCACCAGGCTGTGTAAGACCAGTCCTATTTCTGAAACAGCTGGAAAAGCAAAGGGAACAGGCTGGCAGGGCAAGTTAAAATATACTCCTTTTTACCTAGAGAGAAGCAGAAGAATCGAAGGTGGAGGATTTAGATTTCTCTGGCTTAACTCCTGCATTTTAGTAATCCTGGCAAATATCTGGTTGAGCTCAACAAAAGACTTTGTCCTGGTCTCAGGGATGATGAAGACAGTAATAAAACATATCGCAGCAAAGATGATGAAGCAGTAGGCGCCAAGACTCTCCTGTGGAGATAGAAGTCAGACAAATCAGCCAGCATTTATTCATCACTTTCTGTGTGCAGGCTAAACTCTGAGGGTACAAAGAAAGTCAAAAGACAGTCCCTAATCTCTCTCTAGCCGTTACCTTCTGGCTTAGTATCCTTTCTAAGACAGAAGAAAGGAAAGGGCTAGGCAACTGGGGTTAAGTGACTTGCCCAAGTTCACACAGCTGGTAAGTGTCTGATGCCAGATTTAATCTCAAGTCTTCTGTCTCCAGGCTTAGTGCTCTATCCACTAGCCCTATCTAGCTGCTCTATAATATCTCTCCTCCCCCCCATTCCTTCTTTTCCTTCCAGGCTCAGCTCAGCTGCCACTATCTATGGGAAGCCTTCTTGGATTCTCCTTAATTTTTTTTTAAACCCTTACTTTCCGTCTTGGAGTCAATACTGTGTATTGGCAGGAGTGGTAAGGGCTAGGCAATGGGGTCAAGTGACTTGCCCAGGGTCACATAGCTGGGAAGTTTCTGAGGCCAGATTTGAACCTAGGACCTCCCATCTCTAGGACTGGCCCTCAATCCACTGAGCTATCCAGCTGCCCCCTCTCCTTAATTTTTAGTGCACTCTTTCTCCAGAAATTTCCTTTTCTGGGTTCATAGTTGCCCAATTCCCAATAGAATGAAAGCTCCTTCATTCAAAATTATTAAAAAATTATTTGCTATGTAATGGATTTCTCAGAGATGGAGAAAGGAGAGATATATTGGTAAATTAAGATGATATAAAAATAGAAGATAACAATAAAATGTGTAAATATGATAAATTGCTTGCCAAATGGAATTGAAAGAACACCAAACATTTCCAGTAGCTGAAGCAATATAGTCAGAAACAAATAGTAGAACATAAATTCTCCAAAGAATTAAAATTACAAATGGCTCCCAGGAAATAGACATCATGCCAAGGGTCCACAGAGTATGACATATTGCCACTAGTTGATGGTACCTACCTGGTGATAGAAGGGCCCTCATTCTAAAACTCAGAATCAGAGAAGGAATTAGTTTCCTTCATGATTACAAAGAATAGTAAATGGATAGTCCATTTATGTCCACAGGCCTAGAGGAATGTGGCCCTTTTCTATTCAAAGACCTAGAAGAACATGGCCTGCTTATGTCCAAAGGCCTAGAGGAATATGTCCTTCTTATGTCCATAGGCCTAGATGAATGTGGCCCCCTTCTGTCCACAGGCCAAGAAGAATGTGGCCCTCATGTCCAGAGGCCTAGAAGAACCTGACCTGCTTATGACCACAGGCCTAGAAGAGCATGTCCTGGTTATATCCACAGACCTAGAAGAATGTAGCCCTCTTATGTCCAGAGACCTAGAGGAACATGGCCCTTTTATATCCAAAGACTTAGAAGAACACATTGCCTGCTTTTGTCCAGAGGCCTAGAAGAATGTGGGCCTCTTATGTCCAGAGGCCTAGAGGAACATGGCCTGCTTATGTCCACAGGCCTAAATGAACATGTCCTGCTTATATCCACAGACCTAGAAGAATGTGGCCCTCTTATGTCCAGAGACCTAGAGGAACATGGCCCTTTTATATCCAAAGACTTAGAAGAACATGGCCTGCTTATGTCCAGAGGCCTAGAGGAACATGGCCTGCTTATGTCCAGAGGCCTAGAAGAGCATGGCCTGCTTATGTACAGAGGCCTAGAAGAGCATGGCCTCCTTATGTACAGAGGCCTAGAAGAGCATGGCCTGCTTATGTCCACAGGCCTAGAAGAGCATGGCCCCCTTATGTCCACAGGCCTAGAAGAGCATGGCCCGCTTATGTCCACAGGCCTAGAAGAGCATGGCCCCCTTATGTCCACAGGCCTAGAAGAGCATGGCCCCCTTATGTCCACAGGCCTAGAAGGGCATGGCCTGCTTATGTACAGAGGCCTAGAAGAGCATGGCCTGCTTATGTACAGAGGCCTAGAAGAGCATGGCCTGCTTACGTTCACAGGCCTAGAAGAGCATGGCCTGCTTACGTCCACAGGCCTAGAAGAGCATGGCCTGCTTATGTCCATAGGGCTAGAGGAATGTGGCCCTTTTCTATCCAAAGACCTAGAAGAACATGGCCTGCTTATGTCCAAAGGCCTAGAGGAACATGGCCTGCTTATGTCCATAGGCCTAGACAAATGTGGCCCCCTTATGTCCACAGGCCAAGAGTAATGTGGCCTTCATGTCCACAGACCTAGAAGAATGTGGCCCTCTTATGTCCACAGGCCTAGAAAAACACGGCCTGTTTATGTCCACGGGCCTAGAAAGCTTAGAGGAATATGGTCCTTTTATATCCAAAGACCTAGAAGAACATGGTCTGCTTATGTCCACAGGCCTAGAAGAATGTGGCTCTGTTATGTCCACAGGCCTAGAGGAATGCGGTCATCTTATATCCAGAGGCCTAGAGAAACATGGCCTGCTTACATCCGCAGGCCTAGAAGATCATGGCTCACTTATGTCCACAGGCCAAAAGAGCATGGCCCCCTTATGTCCACAGGCCAAGAAGAATGTGGCCCTCATGTCCACAGGCCTAGAAGAACCTGACCTCCTTATGTCCACAGGCCTAGAGGAATGTGGCCCTTTTTCTATCCAAAGACCTAGAAGAACATGGCCCTCATATCCAAAGATCTAGAAGAACATAGCCTGCTTATGTCCAAAGGCCTAGAGGAATATGGCCTTCTTATGTCCACAGGCCAAGAAGAACCTGACCTCCTTATGTCCACAGGCCTAGAAGAGCATGGCCTGCTTATGTCCACAGGTCTAGAAGAGCATGGCCCCCTTATGTCCACAGGCCTAGAGGAACATGGCCTACTTATATCCACAGACCTAGAAGAATGTGGCCCTCTTATGTCCAGAGACCTAGAAGAGCATGGCCTGCTTATGTCCAAAGGCCTAGAGGAATATGTCCTTCTTATGTCCACAGGCCAAGAAGAACCTGACCTCCTTATGTCCACAGGCCTAGAAGAGCATGGCCCCCTTATGTCCACAGGCCTAGAGGAACATGGCCTACTTATATCCACAGACCTAGAAGAATGTGACCCTCTTATGTCCAGAGACCTAGAAGAGCATGGCCTGCTTATGTCCACAGGCCTAGAGGAATGTGGCCCTTTTCTATCCAAAGACCTAGAAGAACATGGCCCTCTTATGTCCAAAGATCTAGAAGAACATAGCCTGCTTATGTCCAAAGGCCTAGAGGAATATGGCCTTCTTATGGCCAAAGATCTAGAAGAACATAGCCTGCTTATGTCCAAAGGCCTAGAGGAATATGGCCTTCTTATGTCCATAGGCCTAGATGAATGTGGCCCCCTTCTGTCCACAGGTCAAGAAGAATGTGGCCCTCATGTTCACAGGCCTAGAAGAACCTGACCTGCTTATGTCCACAGGCCTAGAAGAGCATGGCCTGCTTATGTCCACAGGCCAAAAGAGCACGGCCCCCTTATGTCCACAGGCCTAGAGGAACTCGGCCTTCTTATATCCACAGGCCTAGAGGAATGTGGCCCTTTTTCTATCCAAAGACCTAGAAGAACATGGCCCTCATATCCAAAGATCTAGAAGAACATAGCCTGCTTATGTCCAAAGGCCTAGAGGAATATGGCCTTCTTATGTCCACAGGCCAAGAAGAACCTGACCTCCTTATGTCCACAGGCCTAGAAGAGCATGGCCCCCTTATGTCCACAGGCCTAGAGGAACATGGCCTACTTATATCCACAGACCTAGAAGAATGTGGCCCTCTTATGTCCAGAGACCTAGAAGAGCATGGCCTGCTTATGTCCACAGGCCTAGAGGAATGTGGCCCTTTTCTATCCAAAGACCTAGAAGAACATGGCCCTCTTATGTCCAAAGATCTAGAAGAACATAGCCTGCTTATGTCCAAAGGCCTAGAGGAATATGGCCTTCTTATGGCCAAAGATCTAGAAGAACATAGCCTGCTTATGTCCAAAGGCCTAGAGGAATATGGCCTTCTTATGTCCACAGGCCAAGAAGAACCTGACCTCCTTATGTCCACAGGCCTAGAAGAGCATGGCCCCCTTATGTCCACAGGCCTAGAGGAACATGGCCTACTTATATCCACAGACCTAGAAGAATGTGGCCCTCTTATGTCCAGAGACCTAGAAGAGCATGGCCTGCTTATGTCCACAGGCCTAGAGGAATGTGGCCCTTTTCTATCCAAAGACCTAGAAGAACATGGCCCTCTTATGTCCAAAGATCTAGAAGAACATAGCCTGCTTATGTCCAAAGGCCTAGAGGAATATGGCCTTCTTATGGCCAAAGATCTAGAAGAACATAGCCTGCTTATGTCCAAAGGCCTAGAGGAATATGGCCTTCTTATGTCCACAGGCCAAGAAGAACCTGACCTCCTTATGTCCACAGGCCTAGAAGAGCATGGCCCCCTTATGTCCACAGGCCTAGAGGAACATGGCCTACTTATATCCACAGACCTAGAAGAATGTGGCCCTCTTATGTCCATAGGCCTAGATGAACGTGGCCCCCTTCTGTCCACAGGCCAAGAAGAATGTGGCCCTCATGTCCACAGGCCTAGAAGAACCTGACCTCCTTATGTCCTCAGGCCTAGAGGAATGTGGTCATCTTATGTCCAGAGGCCTAGAGAAACATGGCCTACTTATATCCGCAGGCCTAGAAGAACATGGCTCTTTAATATCCAAAGGTCTAGAGGAACGTGGCCCTTTTAAGTCCAAAGGCCTAGAAGAACATGGGCACAGGCTGGCAACAGAGTGGCTTCTTTGCAGCTGCTAATGAGCACAAGAGTTTTGTTTTCATTAGGAGTGGCCCTCAATAAAGACACCTTCAATCCAGGTGGGGAAGTGGATGCAACAGGGCTAGGGTGTAGACATCCTAAAGCATGCCATCAGGGAGGTTCCTATTTCTAACACAACGATGCAGTTGGTAGAAAGCTCTCAGCCCTGCCACACATTGTGTCACCCTAGAAAAGTCACTTACCCTCTCCGTGCTTTGGGCAACTCTGATAAAATATAAGTTGCAGAGAAAGTGCCCACCTGTTTTATGAGTTTCCTCAATAGACCTCCTTACACTGATTAAACCACAGGTGTCTGGACTAGAAAGAAAAATAAAATTTCCCTAATTAAGAGCTAAAGTCAGTTGTTTCTACACTGCTAAAAGCCCTCAAGAGCTGTCTGTACCTCACAATCCATCACCCCGGGACAAAGCTCTGGTCTCCCCACTTGAATTGTGGCTCTTGAACAAAACTTGTAGAAGTCAAAGGAGCCCAAGGTTGGGCTCCATTTTGGAAGCTGTGCCCACAACGAGGAGAGCTCTGGGCTATTTTACTCTCAGAGGTTGACTGCAGTGCCAAATATCTGCCAGGCAAGGTTCTAGATGGAAGTTCTCTGAATGTGCAGTTCTGCCCCTTGAGTTTTTGGTCAGTCTAGGGATCAGGTCCCCTTTTACTTGAAGGAAAGGGAAGAAGAGTCCCATGCTGAAGTTGGAGAGCCAGTGGACGGTGCCTCCAATCATGAATGCAGCCAACTGGGTAGATTGTAGGAAGATTTCCTCAATAATCAGGGAAGGAATGGGACCTTGGAAAGAAAGGGATGGATGGATGGATGGATGGATGAGAACGGGATGCTGGGATTCCTTATCCCTTCATTTCCATATCAGAGGAGGAGGAAAATTCTAGCACATGGTGCAGATAGGGGAAAAGCCCTCTACCAAGTGAATATTTCTCTTGAAATCAGCTTTTTCAGAAGATGGCAGCCAAATGGCTAATGATAAAACCAATCAGGCATTTCAGCAATGCTAGAATTCCCAGATGCACTTGTAGTCTCGCTAACTTAACTTAGGCATTCTACATTTCTTGGCTGTGAGGATGAGAGAAGTGAGGGGGGAAATGGACAATTATAGTGCATTTTCCATACATCATCTTACTTGACCTTTCCAACACCTCATAAGGTGGCTCCTCCCTGTATGATTATGTCTGTTGTTCAGGTGAGGAAGTTGAGTTGCTTCTAGGTAAGCTGACTTGCCTCTGGTCATTTAGCTAGTAAATACCGGAGACGCGATTTGAACCCAGAGTACTTTGTCCATGACGTCAAAGTGCCAGCACGGTATAGAATATTCCTGTCTATAGAAGATGGTAGACTCTGTAATGGGCTTAATGAGTGCCTCTAGAACGTTCTCAATGGGCTACTCTGGAATGTTCTCAATGGGCCCCTCCATAACAAACTCAAAGGAGCCCTCAGGAACATTCTCAGGGGGACCCTCTGTCATGTACTCCCCAAGGCCCTCAATGGGTTCCCCCAGAAGTTTCTGGGATAGAAGAAATTACATCAAAAGGATTTAATGGGTTACCTTGACTGGGGGGCGAGGATACCAACTTGTCGATACTTACTAGGTCCCATAGCATGACCTATAACACAGACCATCACAGAAGCACCCCAGCCACAGTGTCCTATGGGAGAAAAATCACCTTCATCAGGTATTTGGCAGAACAAAGACATTCAGGAATGGGGAAGCCTGGAATTTTATTCCCTGATGCTTAGAAAAAGGAGGTTTTTTCCTGCTTAAAGGGTTAATCTTGCTGCTTGGGGTTTAGGAGGATTTGGACAGATCATGTATAGTTTTCGACAGAGAGAATGGTATGAGAAGAGTCCACGACTCCACAGATTGCCTCGTTGGGGATGTCTTGGGACTGGCAGATTTAGAACTGGAAGGATTCCCCCAATCCCAAAATACAGAACTAGGAAGGCTTTAAGGACACAGAATGTCAGAGTCTGAAGTGACTTTAGAACATTTTTTATAAACAAGGAAGCTGAAGCTCAAACAGTCTCATAGGATGATGGAAGGAACATTAGAGGCCATCAAGCCCAACCCCTTGATTTTACAGCTGAGTAAACTGAGGCTTTTAGAAGTAAGGGTACTTGATCAAGGTCACAAACTAGGATGAGAAAATAGAAAGGAAGTGGGAGGCAGGGGTGACCTTGTTCTCCTGGACAGATTAGTCCTTGTCCCATCCTACAAGGCCCAGATCTTTTTAGATAATCAGGGTCTTGGAGGTTCTTTACCTGGAGTGAAAGGGCTATTGTTAACACAATGCAGGCCAGGCAGCAGATACTGAAGCCAATCAGGATGAGCAGTCTCCTGCCTAAGCGTTCCACAATGAACACCTGAAGGAGAAGAGACCACAAGTGAGGAAGGTCATGGTCAAGAAGACAGGGCAGCCCTGGGCTCCTCCAGGCCTCAGATTCTGCAGGCCAGCAGCAGGTCCAGTTCCAGCAAGGCATGACAGCCCAGGAACTATCATGCCCACCTGACATTTGTGCCTCTTTCACATTGGGAAGAGGGGATAAGTGAGTCTAAATACAGGGCCAGGACACATGGACACTTAAAAAACAAGAGGGAGGCTGGGAGTGACACTTCAATCCCTGATCCTGAGAAGGGAGGCTGAGGCTGGTGGATGGCTTGAGTTCAGGATTTCTGAGCTGCAATAGGATCAAAGCTGGTAGGATGATCACACTCAGTCTGGCACTAGTATGACAATGGGGGAATAGAGGCTGCCTAATGAAGGGCAGATCAGCCCAGGTCAGAGACAGAGTAGCTCAAAGCTCCCAGGCCAATCAGCAATGGGATCAGACCTATGCCTGGATACTGTACTTCCAGCTTGGCTGGGAGAGGAGCCCAAGTCTCCAAATTAAAAGAAATGGGGACATCTGCCTAGATCCTGAGAACAAAATCATAGTTTGACCAATGTCAAATTGGTCAATTTATTGGTCAAAATATTCAGAATATTTCCATCTCTCCTTGGCACTTGGATCCTGAAAATAAGACATTAGAAATCTTGGGCTACCCAATGATGACTTTTCTTTTTTTAGCCTCCAACAAGGGCTTCTTCACCATAGCCACTGAACTGAATGAACGGAAGGTATCCTACTTCCATAGATGCCTGGCTCCCCATGGACCAAACTATAACTAGGGCTGGTCAACTGGGCCTTTATTCCAGATCCCACCACGTAGAAGGCACTGAGGAGATCATTGGCAGTTCTCAGTTTATCTTCTGTTTACACCATATATATCTTGCAAAGACATAGTTACTTGCATGTTGTCTCTCCCAGTAGAATGACAGCTCTTTGAGGGCAGGGGACAAAGCTCGTGTTTTTGGCTCTCTTGGCATGCCTAGCACTTGGCACATAGTAGGTGCTTAATAAATATTCATTGGCTGACTGGCTTTAGCAACTGAGAAACAGTGAACTCAGCAATTGACTAGCAAGATGGCAGCTAATTGTTAATGCCTTTTCCTCCCCCATCAAACAAATCTTCTACTCAATTGGTGCATATTTTATACATATTTTATATTTATATTGTAAATACTTTAGTGTATATGTTCATGTTGCTTCCCAGGATAGAATGGAAGCTTATTGAGGGCATGGATATTTTCATTGTTCTTGTTTTCCCCAACACTTGGCTCAATAACTGATTCTTTGTAGCTATCTTATTTATGCCAATTTTATATGTGCTTATATGGACAGACATGTTGTCTCTCCTGATAGAAGGTAAGCTCCTTGAGGGTAGGGACAGTCTTATCTTTGATTTGTGCCCTCAGTAGCTAGCATGGTGCCTGTCAAAGAGTTTCAATATATATATATATATATACATATATATATATATACATATGTATATATTTAAATAAATCCTCACCTTCCCTTTTAAGAGTCAATACTGTTTATTGGTTCCAAGGCAGAAGAGTGGTAAGGGCTTGGCAATAGGGGTTAAGTGGCTTGCCCAGGGTCACACAGCTAGGGAGTGTCTGAAGCAAGATTTAAACCCAGGACCTCCCATCTCTGGACCTGGCTCTTATTACACTGAGCCACCCAGCTGCTCTCTCAATACATTTTTTAAAGTGTTTTTTGGCTGATTAATCATTCCTAGAGAACAAAGGTAGAGAATGGGCCTTGAAGGGCTAGAGAAACTAGAGCTGACCTCCAAGTCATTTGTCAAGAGAATTCTGGAGTCATAGGAGGCATAGAGATGTTGGTGAAATGGAGGATGGTTTCCCTGGAGATAGCTGGTTTTACAGGATAGTATGGGAAGACCGATGAATGAAAACTGAAATGAATTTGGGGTATGAGAGGGAGAGGGAGGGAGAGTGGGGAATGATGAAAAATCTAGAATGAATTCCCTTGGGATCACTGTTCCCGTTACTTTGGGGATCTCTCTTTCAAAGACACTGACTTCATTATGGAAAGAAAAGTCATGGGGACATGGGATATACGCACAGCTAAGATGGTCATCACCACATTGACTGCACCTGTCCCTGCTGTGATATACTGGATATGGTTTTCCTTCACCCCTGCTTCCTTGAAGATCTGGTCTGAATAGTAGTAGACCTGCAAATCATAGTACAAGAGATATTAGAGAGGGTCAAAGCAAGAGAGATCAGAGGAAGGGGTGGTACTCTGGTGTCCAAAGCCTTCAGAGATGTCCTACTGAGCCCCTACTGCTTTTCAGTGGATGATAGAAAGAACACAAAGTCTTTTCTTCCCTCACAGGAAGGTCTACAAAACTCTAGGCTTTAACACTCTCCCACATATTACTTCAAACATTCTATTACTCCCTAATTCTTTCCTGGGTGTGCCTTAAGATTCTTTTACATGTTGTCCCATATAAAGAATTGTCATTCCCCCCTTACCCCCCAATTCTTTCCTGGGCTTCAAGATTTCCCCACACATTGCTCCAAAGTCAACATTGATCTCTGATTTCCTCCTGGGCTTTAAGATTCTACCACATGGTGCTTCATGAGAATAGGTACACTAATAAACTCTTGGTAGAGGTGTGAAATGGTCCAGCCATTCTGGCGACAATCCGATTCAGCAATACCACTACTAGGTCTATATCCCAAAGAGATTGAACAGAAAAGGACCTAGATGTATAAAAACATTTCTAACAGTTATTTTTGGGGGTGTCAATGAGTAAGAAACTGGGTGGGTGCTGATCAATTGGAGAAAGGCTGAACAAGTTGTGGCATATGACTGTGATAGAATATTACTATGCTATAAGAAATGATGAGTAGGAGGATTTCAGAAAAAAACCTGAAAAGACTGATATGAGGTGAAGTGAGCAGAGCTAGGAGGACATTGTACCCAGTAGTAACAGCAATGTTGTAAGGATGATCAGCTGTGAAAGAATTGGGAACTGATCAATACAGTGGTTTGCTACAATTCCACAGGATTCCTTAGCTCAAATGCTATCCACTTCTAGGTAGAGAACTAATGGTTTCAGAGTGCAGATTGAAATATGTCCTTCCTTCCTTCCTTCCTTCCTTCCTTCCTTCCTTCCTTCCTTCCTTCCTTCCTTCCTTCCTTCCTTCCTTCCTTCCTTCCTTCCTTCCTTCCTTCCTTCCTTCCTTCCTTCCTTCCTTCCTTCCTTCCTTCCTTCCTTCTTGCCTTCCTGCCTTCCTGCCTTCCTGCCTTCCTGCCTGCCTGCCTTCCTTCCTTCCTGCCTTCCTTCCTTCCTGCCTGCCTTCCTTCCTTCCTTCCTTCCTTCCTTTCTTCCTTCCTTCCTGCCTTCCTTCCTTCCTTCCTTCCTTCCTTCCTTCCTTCCTTCCTTCCTTCCTTCCTTCTTTCCTTCCTGCCTTCCTGCCTTCCTGCCTGCCTTCCTGCCTGCCTTCCTTCCTGCCTTCCTTCCTTCCTTCCTTCCTTCCTTCCTTCCTTCCTTCCTTCCTTCCTTCCTTCCTTCCTCCCTCCCTCCCTCCCTCATGGGTAATGTGGAAAACTGTTTTAATTTTATTTTCAATTTGGAAAATTTTATTTAATTAATTTAGAATATTTCCCCATGGTTATGTGATTCATGTTCTTTCCTTTCCCCCCCTCACTCCCCTCCTGTAGCCAACATGCAATTCCACTGGGTTTTACATGTGTCATTGATCAAGACCTATTTTCAAATTATTAATATTTGCACCAGGGTGATCATTTAGAGTACATCCCCAATCATATCCCATTGATCCATGGGATCAGGTAGTTGTTTTTCTTCTGTTTCTACTCCCACAGTTCTTCCTCTGGATGTGGACAGCATCTTTCTAATAAGTCCCTCAGAAATGTCCTGGATCATTGCCTTGCTGCTAGTAGAGAAGTCCATTACATTCAATTGTGCCACAGTGTATCCGTCTCTGTACAATGTTCTTCTGGTTCTGCGCCTCTCTCTCTGCATCACTTCCTGGAGGTCGTTCCAGTTCACATAAAATCCCTCCAGTTCATTATTCCTTTGGGCACAATTGTATTCCATCACCAATATATGCCATAATTTGTTTAGCCATTCCCCAATTGAAGGGGAATTGAATTCCCCTCATTTTCCAATTTTTTTTTTGCCACCATAAAGAGTGAGTCTATAAATATTTTTGTACAAGTATTTTTCCTTATTATCTCTTCGGGGTACAAACCCAGCAGTGCTATGTTTGGATCAAAGGGCAGGCAGTCTTTTAGTGTCCTTTGGGCATACTGGAAAACTGTTTTAAATGAATTTATATGTATAAAGAACATAATATTTTTTGCCTTCTCAATGGGTGAGGAAGGGTTAAAAGGAGATAAAGAATTTGGAAATGAATATAAATGAATTAAATTTTTAAAACAGATTGCTTTGTATATTGAACTAATTCTTAATCCCCTCCAAAGCCTTAGGGTTTTCCATCTCATTGCTTTACCCACCACGTTGATTCCTGAAAACTGCTGACCAGCCATCATGACCAGAATGGAAATGAGCTGCCACCAGAGAGTCTTTGTGCTGACGAATTTTAGCACAGACACTTGGCCAGCAGCCTTCTCCAACTCATCCTCCAAAGGAATCTCCTCGATCTCTGCCTCAATATTATTAGAGTTTCTCAGCGATTTTCAAGCTGAATGAGAAGACAGGAAAGCAATTAGAATTATGCAAATAAGATGACTAAAAAGCCTATACTCTTTGAACCAGAGATTTTTTTGTTAAGCATAGTCCCCAAAGAGATAACTGATTAAAAAACACAGGCCTCATAAATGCCCCAAAATTGATAATAGCATTTTTCTTTTGGACTGGTAGCAAAGAACTGGAGACAAAGTAGGTGCCCATTGCCTGAAGTATAGCTAAACAGCATCATGGCCCATGGATATAATGGAATATTACTGTAGTGTAAGAAAAGACAAATGGGATGAATACAGAGAAGCATAAACAAATCTATGTGAACTGATACAGACTGCAGTCAACAGAGCCAAGAAAACAATTTACACAATGACTATAACAATGTAAATGGAAAGGATGATAGTCATAAAACGAGTGAAGGTAAAGCTTGCACAATTACAAAGAACCAGCTTGATCCCAAGGATGAGACAATGTGAGGCTATTTCCATCCACTCTTTTGAACAGTGCTGCTAGTGGGGAGGCAGAATAGAACTTTAAATTTGTTTTCAGGTTTTTTTTAATGTACTAATGGATTTTGTAGTTTCTCCCTCCCTCTCTCCCCGTCTCTCTTCTCTCGCAGTTCTTCCTCTTGTTCTCTTCACTGAGCCACCTAGCTGCTCCACTCTTTTTCTTTTGAAAACAATTTTTGTTAAATGAAATTACTGTCTGGGAGAGACCAAAGTAGAGATATAAGTGAAAATTTATCCAATTTAAAAATATTATTGATTAATTTTTAAAAATCTCAATGAAAGGGGGGCAGCTGGGTAGCTCAGTGGATTGAGAGCCAGACCTAGAGATGGGAGGTCCTAGATTCAAATTTGACTTCAGACACTTCCTGGCTGTGTGACCCTGGGCAAGTCACTTGACCCCCATTGCCTAGCCCTTACCACTCTTCTGCCTCGGAACCAATACCAAGTATTGATTCCAAGACAGAAAGAAGGTAAGGGTTTAAAAAAGAAAATCTCAATGAAAGGAGAAAGCATAAGAATGGTCCTAGAACAGGCCAAACCCACAGCTAAGATTAGGAATATCACTAGGCCCCCTTTCTTTCCTTTTGTCATGATGATGGTGAAATAATGAGAGCAGTTCATATTTACATAATGACAAATACAGAACTATTTATAACACTTTATGATGTGACTCTTAGCATCTGACCTGCACCCTAAGAAGCCCTGGCACTTGCCATCCACACTTCTGCTAGCCCCAAGGGCCACAGAGCCTTTCCACTTGCCCTACAGTTTATTCACCTATTTAGAATGTGAGCTCCTTGAGAGTAGGGTCTGTCTTGCTCTTTTATGTGTATCTCCCTTGCTTAGCAACTTCTTGGAATAGTCTAAAGCACTTAATAAATTATTTTTCATTCATTTGACCTTCACAGCACTTGATAGGCAAGTGTTATTGTCGTCATCTTCATTTTGCAGAAGAGAAAATTGAGGCAGAGTGGTTAAGTGATTTGCCCTGGGATATATTAGGAAGTCTCAGAGGTGGAATTCTTGCTCAGGTCTTCTTGATTCCAAATCTAGCTATAATACCAAGTCCACTTCTGCCCACCAAGGCAATCTCTTTCCCAAATAAAAACCATATTTTGACATAGAGGCCATTTTGCCCAACTCTCTCATTTGAGAGATGAGAAAATTGAGGCACAGGTAGGTTAAGGGACTTGGCAAGGGACACAGAGTAGGAAGTATCTGAGGTAGAATTTGAATTCAGTTCTTCCTGGTTTAAAATTCTATACTCTCTCCACTATGCCAGGCTGTCCCATATCCTGGGTCCTTCTGCGCAATTTCTTCCCCAATTAAAAAGCTAGGCTGAGCTCAGAAATCCATGATTCCGCTATGAAGAACAAAACTGATATCAGAGCTGTTTCTAGAAGTTCAGCCTCTAGCACACAGTCAGGGCACCCAGATAACTCTGGAACCCATAAAGTCCTACCTTCTCCCTCCATCCAGAGCACAAGCACTGAAACTAACCTCCCACCAAAATAGAAAACTGTCTATATCTGAGACCTTTAATGAAATTGGTTCTTCCCATAACCACTAACTGTCTTCTCGACTTTCAGAAGACCAATCATAGCCCTGAGGGTGACCTCAGCATCCAATCCTCCTCAGTCCCAAAGCATCCTGAACTCTTGACATATCCAGGGAAGCCTTACCTATTCAGGCTCCTTCTTCATCTCCCCTCTGAATCAGGGTGTACCGGGGACTCTCTGGGAAGAAAGGCAGCAGGATCAGCTCTATTACTTCGAAGATCCCAGTCAGCCCGAAGAGAATCGGCCATTCTACCAGGATCATGGGGGCAAAGTTAGAACTGAAAGGAACCTCAGGGACATTGAGTCCAACTGCCTCACTTTACAGAGAAGAAACTCAAGCCCAGAGAGGGGAAATGATTTACCTAATCTCACCCAGGTATAGTCTATCCCAATATTCTGGTGCTTAACTTTTGTAACATTAGGCTTTTGTAATATTTTATTAGTAACCTTATTTTCATTATTTGCCTTTAAAACTCAAGTTGTGTTTTAATTATGTCCCCAAAGCGTTGTTCAAGTCTTTTGAGTTCTAAGTCCAAGTCAAGGATGCAGCTTTGGGAGAAAATAAAGATAGTAGATAAATTTGGTGCTGGAATGTCTGCAGCCACTATAGGTTGTGACGTTGGCATTGTAATGGTTAGAATGGGTGGTTGCCAAAATTGTAATTAACCCTTAAGTCACAAGACTGTTAATAGCTAGATTTATTAATAAGAAAAAGAAAATAAGAGAGAAATATAGAAAGGAGGTGAAGAATTTCCCAGGCTAATAATCCAGAACCTAGCAACTCAAGGTCTGTCTCCAAATCTCAGCCTCAGAAAATAACAACCTCCCCCTTCTTCTTGGGTCTCATAAGTCCTCACTACATCCACTAGCTCTCCTACACCACCCCCAGGAACCAATCACAGCTCCTCAATTAGCCTGGCAGCACCCAGGGGGGCTGTGGGATCAATTTTGTGGTTGCTGATTGACTCAAATTTAGAACAAATGGAGGTGAAGTCCAAATCCCTAATTGATTAAATCAAAAAACCAATTCCCTTCTCACAGTGTTTATAAATTGACAGTTCCAATTCCTTACATCTACAAAAGGAGGAAAGCATTTCAAGCTTATCCATCCATCCATCCATCCATCCATCCATCCATCCATCCATCCATCTCTTTAATGCCTCTATCAGCTGTGTAGGACAGAGGTTCTTCAAGGCCAGTATCTTCATATTCTGACAGTAATGACTAAAGCTCCAGCGGTCTCTCCCTTGGTTTTCAAAGGGTGGCCAGGGTAAAGAGGTTATATAGTATAGTATAGAGCACCATGTTCTCATGCTGCCTTTTGGTACAGTGGAAGCTAAGATTCAGCTTAAAAAATGCTTCAGTTTTAAGAATTTTACTTGCCATACAGTATTTATAATAGTGTAGATGACACATCATAAAATATGAACATTTTCTGAAATTAATGTGTTTTTAAAAATTGAATCATTAGCACAAAAGATCACAGAATTCTAGGAATTACTAGAGAGAAAAATGTTTTGTATGTTGCCAATTTTATTTTCTGTATTGCATTTTGTGGGTTATTTCATGGTTACTGTGTTAGGAAAAGTGCCTTTCATCAGAATTGATGTTTTATTATAAAGAACTATATATAGAAAAGTATCTTTCAATAGATTACAGTTTTTGGTGGTTGTAGGAACCCAACCTCCTATTTCTTATGAATCCAATGTATCAACATTCCCATTTTTTACTTTTGTGCTTGGAATGTTATCCCCACAAAAGCTGAGGATTGGCTGTGCTGTGACACAACCAAATTTTGAACTAAAGTCCTTTGATTCCTCTCAGTCCATTACTACTTCCCCCAAACTACCTTTCTGGACTGAAATTCTCCATTTCCTTCACTCTACAGTTCAGCCAAACTAGCCTACTTGGTATTCCTTACACATTATATCTCATCTTCTGAATTTGTGCCTTTGCTCAGGAATATCTCTTCCCTAACCTCCATCTCTTAGAAGAATAACTTGCTTTCTTTAAGACTCTCTTCTGTAGAAGACTAGCTTCTCAGCTGCTAGTACTCTCCTTCTAAAATTATCTTGATTTTGTATATGTCCTATATTTACTTCTGTATACAGTGTCTTCTGGGACAGGATATAAACCTCTTGAGGTCAGGGATTGACTCACTCTTGTCTTTGTGTAAGCAGCACTTTGCATAATGCCCAACATATTAAGTACTTAATATATGTTTGCAGATGGATTGATTAATTCCAAATCCAGCATTCCTTCTGGGTTCTACACTGCCTCTCCTCAATGCCTGATGAGAGAACGATTAAGTTCTTAACCAATAAAAGTGGAACATATCAATCTTACCCTCCTCAGTTCCCAAGATGCACTGAAATCCAAAGATCTGGGCTACAAAGATTCCAATTGTGATGAACAGCTGGTTGACAAAACCCACAGCCCCTCTCAGGTTTTTGGGGACCAACTCTCCCAAGTACAAGGGAACAACATTGTATGTCATACCTGATATGAATAAAATTAAAATCAAATTAAGATACAAAAGTCTTATTGGGGGGAGTAATACCTATCCATGAACATTTCTCCCATCTCACCATTTACATAAACCCAACCTCCATGTTGTCCAAAAATGTTAAGAGAAGAGAATAGGGGGCAGCTGGGTAGCTCAGTGGATTGAGAACCAGGCCTAGAGACGGGAGGTCCTAGGTTCAAATCTGGCCTCAGCCACTTCCCAGCTGTGTGACCCTGGGCAAGTTACTTGACCCCCATTGCCTAGCCCTTACCACTCTTCTGCCTTGGAGCCAATACACAGTATTGACTCCAAGACAGAAGGTAAGGGTTTTTTAAAAAAAAAAGAGAGAAGAGAATATAAAAAATTGGTTAATACATGAATATTTAATGAAGACCTTTCCTTAGATTTGACATGGCTGGAAAGAAGAAATAGCTGGTTAGGGAATCCCATAGGCAAAGGTCATTGACTCAAGAATGGCATCATAGCTGAAACTTGGATGGATTTTCTGTTTACATTCTAACCTAAATGGAACTTAGAGGTTTCTCTTTTTAAAAAATTAATTACATTTTTTTTTTTTTAGCAAAGCAAAGGTTGCCTTCTCTCCATATCACCTATCCTCTTCCCAATTGAAAAAAGAAACAAGAACAAAGCTCCTATAAAAATATGTTTACTCAAACAAAACAAATTCTCACATTGGCACAAAAAAAGGTCTCAATCTGCTCTCTGAGAACATCAGCTCTTTTTTTCTGGAGGTAGGTAGCACCCTTCATCATGAATGCTTTGGAACTTACTAAGTCTTTTGTACTTGATTATCTTTTTTAAAATATACTTTATTTTTTCTTCATTTACATAAAAAACAAATTTCAATATTCTTAAAAAAAATTTATTTTGGGTCCTGAATTTTCTCTCCCCTTTTTCCTCTCCCTCTCTCCCTTGCTGAGTCAGGAAGCAATCTGATATAGATTCCACATGGGCAATCATGTAAAACATTTTCCCATATTAGTCCTTTTGTGGAAGAATACTTGAAATAAATGCAGAAAGAAAGTGAGTCCTTTGAGATTGGTCCATTGTATTGCTGAGAATAACTAAGTCATTCACCCTTGCTCATTAAACAATATTGTTACTGTGTATAATGTGTTCCTACTTCTGCTCACTTCACTCTCATCAGTTCACATAAATCTTCCCAGGTTTTTCAGAAATCATCTTGCTTACCATTTTTTCGAGCACAATAGTATTATATTACAACCATATACCACAACTTACTTAGCCATTCCCCAATTGATAGACATCCTCTCAATTTTCTATTCTTTGCCACACAAAAAGAGCTGCTATCAATATTTTTGTACTTAAAGATAATTTTCCTTTTAGTTTTATATTTCTTTGGGATACAGACCTAGTAAAGGGTTTTATAGCCCTTTAAGTAGAGTTCCAAATTGGTCTCCAGTGGTCCAAAGGACTCACTTTCTTTCTTCATTTATTTCAAGTTTTCTTCCACAAAAGGACTAATAGGGGAAAATGTTTTACATGATTGCCCATGTAGAATCTATATCAGATTTGTGCGTTAGTTCACAACTCCCTCCAAAATGTATTAGTGTCTCAGTGTTCCCATATATCTCCTCCAACTTTCGTAATTCTCCTTTTCTGTCATAATAGCCAAATGAGAGTTATGAGGTGATACTGTCGAGATATTTTATTTGCATTTCTGTAATTAATAGTGATTTAGAGCTTATAGAGATTATAGATAGCTTTGATTACTTCATCTGCAAACTACCTGTTTAGATCCTTTGACTATTTATCAAGTGGGAAATGACTCGTATTCTTATACACTTGACTTAATTAATTCTCTCTGCATTAGAGAAACTTGCAATTTTTTCCACCATCATGACTGTCTTGTCCATATTGTGTCTCTCCATCCTGTTTTCATTTTTCTACTCTCTCTCCTTTCACTCTGTCTTAGCTCAAAAACATTTTGCTTCTGACGACCATCTTCCTCAATTTGCCCTTCCTTCTATTGGCCCCGGCCCTTCTCTTATCCCCTTCCCTCCCACTTTTCTGTAGGGTAAGATAGATTTCTATATTCAATTGAGTGTGTATGGTCTTTCCCCTTTGAGCCAATTCCAATGAGAGTAAGTTTCTAACACTCCCCTCCCCATTTACTCAAGCTCCTCCTACAGTGTAAAAGCTTTTATGTACCTCTTTTATGTGAGATAATTTACCCAATTCTACCTCTCCCTTAACCCTTATTCCCAGTGCCTTTTTCTTTTTCATTTCTCAATTTTTTTAGATATCAGTCCAATATACTCAATTCATATCCTTGCCTTCTATCTTTGCATATTACTTTAACTGTACTAATAATGTTAAAATTATTCTCCTCCTCCTCCTCTGAGGTCAAATTTGAATCCAAGACTTCCTGTCTCCAGACCTGGATATCTATCCACTAAGCCTCTTTTTCTTCTTAGTGAATGTATAAATTTCAGGACTTGAAGACTTATTTGACCAACTTTTCTTGTGTGTATGTGTGTGCTTGCGTGTATAGAAGGGAGTAGGAGAGAAAGAGGAGGGAGAGGGAAGAAGAGAGAAAAAGGAGTAAGGGAGGGGAGATAGAGGGAGGGAGGGAGGATAAGAGGTGAGGGAAAGGGAGAGAGGAGGGGGAGATAGAAAAGGGGAGAGAGAGAGAGAGAGAGAGAGAGAGAGAGAGAGAGAGAGAGAGAGAGAGAGAGACAGAGACAGAGAGAGAGAGAGAGGGAGAGGGAGAGAGGGAGAGAGAGAGAGAAGAGGGAGAGAGAGACAGAGACAGAGAGAGAGAGAGAGAGAGAGGAAGAGAGAGATTTCTTAACTATGATTGCTTTTGAACTGGTGCCCTATTTTGGCCATGTTATAAACACAACTCTGAAATAACTGTGGATGGTCAAGGGGAACATAACTGGGTCTCCAAATATCCCTTTATTCCCTTTTCAGGAACATGCTTCATGCCTAGTGCCAAGTCAGGATGGAATAAAAACATACGTAATGGACAGAGGTGATAACTTCCAGAAAAAGAACCTTTATGTTCTAAAATATTGATAGCAGCTCTCTTTCCAGTAGCAAAGAACTGGAAATTGAGGGGATGTCCATCAACAGGGAAATGGAACAAATTATGAATTTGTTTCCTCATCTTTAAAATGAGGACCTTAGACACTAGTTAAGAGATTTGCCATGGGCAAGTACCACAGACATGGTCTTGGATACCTAGGCAAGAATCTCTTTTAAAGCATCTCTTGCAGGTAATCATCTATTCCTAGCTTAGAGGTCTCCAGTTGGAGGGAACTCCCTCCCTCCTGAATCAGCACTTTCCAATCTGGGGCGGATCTAATTCTTAGGTAGTTGTTCCTTACCCAGAGCCTCCATTAGCTCTCCATTAACCTCTCAGCAACTGCCAGTCAGGATGCCCAGTTCTGCTGTCTGGGGCCACGCTCTAGACCTTAACACAGAAACTGGCACAAAAACTGTAGGCACTTAATAAATGCTTGTTGACTAATTCACTCACTTGCCAAAGAAAAAAAGTTTAATCCTTCTTCCTCTTTTTTATTCCTCCTTTATCTTTACAGCCCTTCAAATAAATACAGCTAACTAGTCCCCCTATTTTTTAAACCCTTACTTCTGTTTTAGAATCAATACTGTGTATTGGTCCCAAGGCAGAAGAGAGTTAAGGGCTAGGCAATGGGGGGTAAGTGACTTGCCCAGGGTCACACAGCTAGGAAGTGCCTGAGGCTAGATTTGGACTCAGAATCTCCTGTCTCTGGGCTCTAACCAATGAGCCCCCTAGCTACTCCAGATGTTGAGTCTTAAGGGAGGAGGGCAGTCACCAAGCACAGTGCCTGACACATAGCAGATGTATCATAAAAGCTTGTTGAGTGAGGAAGTAAATTATCACCCGTTGCAGATGATATGATGGTATACCTAGAGAATCCCAGAAAATCAACTAAAAAGCTAGTAGAAATAATTAATAACTTTAGCAAAGTTGCAGGAACACAAAAATAAACCCATATAAATAATCAGAGTTGAGATTCAAACTCAGGCCCTCTGATTCCAGACCCAGAGCTCCCTGTCCATCATGCCATGGTACCTGTAGGAAGAGCAGAATAAGCCAACCATTTCTATCATAAAAAGATAATAGATATAAAACATAGCTATGCATTCTCTCCAGAACAATGCCCAAGGCTCCTTGTGACAGTGGCTGGAGTGCTGCACCCACCCAAAGTCAGGAGGACTTGAGTTCAAATCCTACCTTTGATCCTTACTACCTTGTGACCTAGGGCAAGTTATCATAATACCTTGGAGCCTCAGTTTCTTCAGCTGTGAAGTGGAAACAACAATAACTAGTTGTTAGTTCAATAAGGCTCAAATGAGCTGATGTTTGGAAAATACTTAATAAACTTTGAAGTACTTAGTGAATATTTATTATTATTGCCTTCCCAGTAAATCTAGCTATAACAATGAACCATCCTCTTGTTTATCTGTGCGTATTCCTAAAAAAATCCGGGCAAAGATGATGACCATGAAGGAGCTTAACATTTTGTTGTATCCCATCAAAGTTGCAGAGACAATGGAAAAAATGTTGCTGATCATCAGGGCTCCCTTTCTACAGAGGAAAAAAAAATTAAATCCCCTCCTTTGAGAAGAGAAGCATGCCGTAACTGCTGAAGTATTTAGAGAGCAGGGTGACTGTCAAAATTTGAATCCTGGAATCAAGAAGACCTGAGTTCAAATCTTGCCTCAGACACTTACAAATTATATGACTAGGGGAGAGTCATTGAACATTCCTGAGCCTCCACTTCCATTATCTGTAAAACAAGAGGGTTGGATTCTATGGCCTCTAAGGGCCCACCTGCCCTAGATCTTTGACCTCACTTAGAAGTCTTTAAAAGGAAAGCTGGGGGTGGAGGGGGGGGCAACCAGCCCTAGAGACGGGACATCCTAGGTTCAAATTTGGCCTCAGACACTTCCCAGCTCTGTGACCCTGGGCAAGTCACTTGACCCCCATTGCCTAGCTCTTACCACTCTTCTGTCTTGGAGTCAATTGACTCCAAGACGGAAGGTAAGGGTTTAAAAAAAAGGGGGGGGGAGCTGGAAAGTTAATAGTTAGGTGTATTGGGTATAGGGCTGGACTTGGAGTGAAGATGACCTGAATTCAAATCCAGCCTCAGACATTTTCTGGTTGTGTGACCTTGGGCTAGTCACTTAATCTGTTTTCCTTCTACATCAATAAAAAGGGATAATAATAGTACCTACCTTCCAGATTTGTTGTGAGGATCAAATGAGATTACATTTGTAAAGTCCTTTGCACACCTTAAAGCATTATATAAACTATTATTAATGATGTGGAGGATTCTTATTCATGTACAGAATGTTTTGGGAGGTCCCCTCCAGCTCCTAGATTCCATGATTCTCTGAGTTCCCTTATAGCTCCAAATACTATAAATGCTTATTTTTAATTTAATATTTGCTGACATGTTTTATATATACATATATATACACACACATATAAAACATTAAGGTTTACAAAATACTTTACATATTTTATCCCATTAGAGTTTAATAGCAAGGATGTTATTATTTTAAACCCTTAAATCTCCTCTTAGAATCAATACTGTGTATTGGTTCCAAGGCAGAAGAGTGGTAAGGGCTGGGCAATGGGGGTTAAGTGACTTGCCCAGGGTCACCCAGCTGGGAAGTATCTGAGGCCAGATTTGAACAAAGGACCTCCCATCTCTAGACTTGGTTTTCAATCCATTGAGCCACCCAGCTGACCCCAAGGATGCTATTATTATTGACAGGCAGGTAGGTACAACAATGAACTAGGTCTGGAATCAAGAAGACTCAAGTTGAAGACACTTACTAGCTATACAACTCTTGGCAAGTTGTTATTTGCTTCAGATTCCTCATCTGTAAAAATGGGGGTAACAACAGCACCTATCCCCTAGGGTTGCTATTAAAATCAAATGAGATTTTACCTATAAAGTCCTTAGCATAGTGCCTAGCACATAATAGGCACTATATAAATACTAATTATTACTATTACCCCCAATCAACAGAGAAGAAAACTGAGGCTAAGTGATTTGTCTGTGGTCATAGAGGTAGAGTCAAGAGTGGAATTTGAACTCATGTGTTCTGACTCCAGGTCATGTCACCGTGTTCAGGAACATAGGCTAAAGTTTTAATCCTAAGTGTTCAAAGTTCTGCCACGGTCTGTTAATGGATTCCCAAGGGTGGAGAACTTTGACTTACCTGCCATATTTATTTATCATTGAGGCAACCATGAGTGACCCAATTAAGCCTCTGAGAGGAAACATGTCCACAGTGAGAGACCGTAGCAGGGTCAAGAATGTACTGTCTAGATACTCGGAAGTCTTATTATAGTAGGTTTGGTTGTAAAAGTTTTTCATGATTTAGAAACATACAAAAAAAAAAAAAGAACTTGGCTTTACCTGGAAAAGAGAACATTTACAGCAGAGAGAGACCATATGGAAGAACGACTGGACTTTTTCTGTTGGAACTTAGAGGAAAGAGTTAAGCATAATGGGTAAGAAACAGTTTCAAGTGAGGAAAAGCTCATGGTAGGAGCTGTCCAAATGCGGAGTTGCTGACCAGGGACAGGGCTCTCTGTCACTGGAGGTCTTCAAGGAGAATGTGGATGACCACTTGCTAGGGATGGGGCAGAAGAAATGATCATTCCAGTACCAGTATGAGCTGAAATTAATGGCTACTGAGATGCCTTCCAACTCTGGGGTTCTTGGTTGGGCCAGCAAGAAATGTACTTGAAGCTATTAAGCACCCCATTCATCCAATCGCTCTCTAATTCTCAGAAACAAACATCAGCAAGATTGAGTAGAGAGAAAGCAGGGACTGAATATAATTTCCTTCAAGGATGACTGATGTTGTAACCTGATCTTGCCAATGTGATTGAAGAAAAGGTCAGGCAGCTGTCACCAGGATCATCAGTCCATACAACTACCTCTAGTGAGGACCAAATATGTATATGGAGAGCCCTGAACCCGAGGAAAGGCTGCTCCATCCTCATTCCTCAGCTTGCCCACATTCTCTTGACTACATCACAGACTGACAGAAGGCTGGGGCTGGAAGGGACCTAGTGCAACCCAGACCTCAATGGGAATGCCCTTTGCAACCAACCCAACAAGTGATCTTCTGGCTTTTGCTTGAAGGACCTCCAGTAACTCCAGAGGCAGCCCATCTCACTTTGGGATGGCTTCAACTGTCAGGAAGGTTTTCTTTTCATGGGACCCAAATCTGCTTCCCTACAACTACAACTTCCACTGCTCCTTGTTTGCCTTCTGGTGCCAAGCTGAGCCAATTGAATCCCTCCTCCACATGGTGAGCCTTCAGACACATGGAGAGAGATTCTTGAAGATGTCGTGCAGATGGCAGGAGCTTTGAGAGCTGGGAACCCTCCCCTCACCCTTTATATTTTGTGTATCCCCATAGTAGTGAGTCTTATACATAAAAGCCTTATACATAAGAAATCTTTAGGAAATGTTTGTTCAGTGAAAAATGACTCTCCATTTTCCTGGCCAGTGCCACCTACCTCTGCTGGGGAGTTAACAACAACAGTGTACTCATACTGGAAAGATGATCCAAATTCGACCACCAGAATCACCAGCCCCAGTACAAGGGTTAACCTCTGTGGGAGAGACAGTGTCTTAGATTTAAGAGAACAGGTGCTGGAAGTAAAAAAAGTCACTGGTGCATCTGGGAGCAATTCCTGCCAATGGGTCTAATCTTGAAGAAAGGCTTATGGGAATCCGAAGATCCAGAGAGCATGACAAAGGTCCCATTAGTTCCTTCTAAATTTCCAAATTCAATTAGGCTAATCAATCAATTGGTCAACAAATAAGCATCTTTTCTGTGCCAGCCACTGTGCCAAGCACTGGCCTTAAGGCTAAGAAGTTCATCTCTGTTTAAAATTAATATCCTCAGATTTAAAAAGTCAGCACAAAGACTCCTGAAACTTAACAAAAAAGATAAAAGGAAATCGATAAACAATTCTGTTAGTTTTTCTTTAGATTGAGAGGTATGGCAAAAATGGCACAGGATTTTCAGTCAGAGGACTTTGGTTAATATTTTATTTCTGATGTTGAAGTTACTTAGCCTCTTTAGGCATGAGTTTCCTTACCAATAAAATAAGAGGGTTGAACTTCATGGCATCCAAGGTCCCTCTCAGGAATAAATCTATGATCCTATAATCCTTGCAGTTTGAGCTTGGGCAAGTCACTTCATTTCCTTGGGCCTCAGTTTTCTCCTCTATAAAACGAAGATCTTGAACTAAAGGAAATTACTTTCTAGTTCCAACTCTAAGATTTTAAGAGTTGTTTTGAGATTCACAATGCTCTTTCCTTACAACTGCCACAAAAGGATGTGTGGCAATATTTCATAGTTATTTTCCTTCTATCAAAGAGGAAACTGAGACTTGGAGGGAAGCAGCTCTGTAGGCTGATCCAGCTAGTATGTGTAGGAGTCATGATTCAAACCAGGTCTCTTGGTTCTTCTTTCTATATCGCCCTCTAGAGAGGAAGCCCCAACAATCCTATTGAAGGATTCTGTGTTGTGTATTTCATGGAAGACTTCCTTTGAGGATTTCTAAAGTTATAGTTGTCACTTGGCTGACAGAGAAACTGGATCCCCATTTTGGCAGTCTTCAATGACAGAGGAATTCATTAGTCTAAAGTAATACCTTGGGCCAAATTAATAAAAATTAGAGACATTCCCCAATTGATAAATGGTCATAAAATATGAATAGGCAGTCATAAGAAGAAATCAAAGTTATCAAAAATCACAAAAATGCTCTAAATTCAAATAATGTAATTAGAGAAATGCAAATTAAAACAACTCTGAAGTATGACCTCACAGATGGGATAACTTGACAGAAAAGGGAAAAAGGCAAATGTTGGAGGGGATGTGGGAAAATAGGGACATTAATGAACTGTTGGTGTAGTTGTGAACTGATTCAGTCTTTCTGGAGAATGATTTGAAACTCTGCCCAAAAGGCTATAAAACTGTGCACACTCTCTGACTAAACAATTCCACCGTTGGGGCTGTATCTTAAAGAGATCAAATGCTTCTAGGATCTCCAGGCACTAAAAGAAGATGAACAACCCTGAAAAGGGCTCAACAAGCCTTCACATCAAGGATACCATAATACATAGAACACCAGAGGTGCTAGTCTTCCCTGGACACCCTAGGAATGCCCACATAGATAATGAAACTGACACAGGCATTACCAGAGCTAGCTCAGTGTTTGGGAAGCTCTGAAAGAACGTGAAAGAAGAGGTATTAGGTTGCCTACCAAACTGAATGTCTAAAGAGCCACCATGCTGGTTTCATTGTTGTATGCCAGTAAAACTTGGATAGCCTACCAGTGCCATGCCAGAAAACTGAATCACTTCCATTTGGATTGTCTTAGAAAAATCTGAAGATCAACTGGCAAGACACTGAGGTCATCTCTCAGTCTGAGCTGGCAAGCATTCCAAACTTTACCGCAGAGATCACAACTTTAATGGGATGGCTATGAAGCCCAGATGCTAAACACATATTTTCCTAAATGGCTGTTTTATGGAGAATTTTAACGAAGCAAGTGATCATGGATGGGGAGGTTAGAAGAACTGGCATGAGGACATTCTCAAGAACTCTCTGAAGAACTTTGGTATTGATTGGGAGACATGGGAGACATGGGTGAGATGATTTCAGACAACTCGCTTTTTCTCAGTCTCAGTTTCCCCATCAGAGAAAAGGGGACAATAAGATACTTTACAAAAATGTTGTAAGTCTCAAGTGAGACAATACATGAAATGTATGGAAAATTTCAAAGTGCAACCTTTTCAGTTGTTATTATTTTAAACTCCTACCTTCTGTTTCAGTATCAGTTCTAAGACAGAAGAGTGGCAGAGGGTTAAGTAACTTGCCCAGGGTTACACAGTGAGGAAGTATCTGAGGCCAGATTTGGCCTCAGAATCTCCTCTCTCTGGGCTCTAAACAATGAGCCCCCTGGCTGCTCCAGATGAAGAGTTGTAAGGGGAGGGCAGCTACCAAGCACAGTGCTTGATACATAGCAGATGTATCATAAAGGCTTATTGAATGAATGAATGATCTCATTAGATTGTGTCATGGAGGTTTATCCCCTTTCCTTCCTGTCTATCAAACATTCCTGACATCCCACAGTTGTGCCAGGGTTGCATTGGTGTATGTTTTGTACTTCAATAAAAGTTAATATTTGGGGCAGAATCGGGAGAACCATGAAGAGAACCGTGGGAGAATTGAAGGGGAGAACAGAGAAGAAGCAGAGCAGGCAGGTGAGAGAGGAATGAGGAAGAGACTGGCAGGCTAAGCACCACACAGTCAGGTTACTTATAGGAACATTTGTCTACCCTTCCAATAAACTTTATAAAATATATATCTGGGTAGAAATATTATTTTTACTTATTACAGATAGCAACCACATTGGTCTAAGAACAACCCTTAATTTTCTTCTGAAAGAAATTTTGAGTCTTGGGTAAAGCTTAGGTAAGATAGAATTCACTTCAGTTTTCTAGCCTGCCTTCATATGCAAAAGGAACCTTGGCAGAGAAAAGGAACAGGCTGCTGTTTTTACCAGATCAGATCACATTGGATTGGTGAGAAAAGCTCCTTCCCTGGTGGCATCCCCCCCACTCCTCATCCCATTTTTTTCTTTCAGCTCAAATAGGGGTAAAGGGACCTTTTTGCCCATATGGAATTGGGTGGGTTTTAGGACCTAATAGGAACTCTTGCTCTTTTATTTTCCACTGCAGGCAAGGTCCTAGAGTTCCTTCTTTCATCCTAGTGCAGTGTAGGGTGGGGGAACCCCTTAAATTAATCCTGGGTTATAGTTTAGCGGCTTCCTGGGGCAGTAGAGAAGGGCTTTTTTGCCCAAAACAGAATGGGGGACCTAGGCAGGAGAGCAGCTTCTTTATATTAAAGGGCTGGAACCTGCAGGCACAAAGGGCAGACTCCTGTTTCTTCCCAGCATCTTCAGTGTCCCTACCTTACCACCCCCCTCCCCCGACTGGTTTAAACCAAGGGGCACTAGGACCCAACAGATCTTTACCAGCCCAGTGTCTTCCTGAATTTCCCCACTCACTACTGTGGCAGGGACCTGCTTTTCAAAATTAATCATGGGGGTCCTTGAGCTCCCTGCCCCCCCAACTTTGAAAAAAAAAAACGTGGCCACTGCCTAACCTTGGTGGGTGGGGAAACTGCATTTTTCTCTTTCCCTCCCCCACCCTCAAACTTTGCTTGTACTTTCCTTAGCATATCTCAAGTCACATTTTCCTTGGGAGTGCTTGCCTTTATTAGAATATTAATAGTCACTCAAAGCTTTCCTAGCCTGCCTTTCTTTAGCATATTAAAAGACTTTTTTTTTTTTTGCTTTCTCTTTATATGACTGCTTGCTTAGGTAGGTCTACCCACAGGTGCCTTCTACTCTACATACATTTATAGTGCCACCTACTGTTTGAGAATTAAAACTGCAGGAAAATAAAAAAGAATTCCTTTGCTACTGCTACTAGTGATCTAAAATAATGCTATTAAATTGAATACATTTAAATAAAAGGATTATTAATAGGAAATATTAATAATATTGAATTTAAATTAAAACCAAATTTCTAAAATTGAACAAAGCCAACATTAAATCAAATTAATTACATGCAATATTAAGGAATGATTTAGAACACAATAGTATTAATAATACTATCAATAACAATAATTATTAAGTTTCAATAACTATTATTAGTCATTATTATTAATTACTAATGTTATTATTGATTATTGATAATTGATGTTTATGGTTTGTGGCTGTTAATTATTAATAACAATAACTATAATGAATGCATATTATTAATTGAATGTTATAAATTCATATTGTTATTGATTATTAATAACAATTATCACATTTAATACAGATTTATAATTGATAGTATTGCTGTGCAATGATAACTGTTTCCTTACATTAGCCTTTTGTTTTAAACCTTCTCTTATTGCCTTCCACAATAACATTGAAGAACTTTGTGAGTCTATATTTTTTTATGTTTTAGGAAGTTTTCATTGTTTAAGATGACCATTTAGCAATACTCAAACTCGCTTAAATGGGACATACAGACTAGAAAATATGGGAAATACTGCAACACATCAAAGGAAATCAGGAACTATTCTTCCTGATTCACCCCTGCATAAATTTCTAAATTGCTGGAGTGATCCAAATTTGCCTAAGGAGAATTGGATGACAAAGAAAAAAGCTAGAAAGCTTTGTAAGGCATGGATGGACAAAACTTTTACCTGGCCAAAATATGACTCTTTTTTTTTTAAACCCTTACCTTCCGTCTTGGAGTCAATACTGTGTATTGGCTCCAAGGCAGAAGAGTGGTAAGGGCTAGGCAATGGGGGTCAAGTGACTTGCCCAGGGTCACACAGCTAGGAAGTGGCTGAGGCCAGATTTGAACCTAGGACCTCCCGTCTCTAGGCCTGGTTCTCAATCCACTGAGCTACCCAGCTGCCTCCAAAATATGACTCTTTTGACTTCAAGATCTTAAAAGATTTGAAGTTAGCCATTAAAAAAAAAATTCCAAAGATTATAAATACTGGTACTTATGGGCATATCACATTGATAAATCCACCATTCCCTCCAGTAAGGAAACCTTCCTTTCTTTGGAACAAAACCATTCTAGTTTAACTCCTTCAGTGTAATCTAGCAAGAAACATGCTCTGTCATCCCACCTGGCCTGTGAAGAGGTTTCTCCTCATACTGGCCCAAACCAGGACTTGAACCCTTTAGCTCCTCTCCCTGTCAGACCTCATTCATCACCTACTCCTCCTATCCCCTTTCCTCCCAATCTACCTCTCTACCCTCCTTTGCCCACCCATCTTCTCTATTCCCATCCCTACTTCCATCCTTTTCCATATCTTCCTTCCTACCCACCTTACTGTGACCCCTGGAAACCTTACCCATCCTACTTCTTTCAACCATGCCCCCAGCCCTGCCACTGATCCTTTTGCTCTACCTCCTCACCTGCTGACCAGCTCCATTCCACCACCCCACCCCCTTCCCCTACCAGCCTCACTACAACCCACTCCACTGAACTCCAAAATACAGGCCAAGCAGCAGTTGCCACAGATGATTCAAATAAAGGTCTTTTCCCTCTAAGAGTTCTCTTAAGGGAAATGCCCACAATAGGACACAATGGGGATGTGGTAAACCCAAGACACCATACACCTTTCACACCCCAAGATATAAAGGAATTGAAACACAATATCCCTAGTTATGAAGAACCATACATGGTAATAAAAAAGGTGGTCAACATATTTTTTCAATATAATCTGTTTTATAAAGATGTTGAAAATTTGCTCCAGGCTTTTCTAATGGACCATGAGAAGAATAAGATCATGTCTTATGTTAATAAAGTTCGAGGATGCAATGCAGCACACTGGCCATCTTAGGATTCTCAATGGGACTATAATAATCCTGATGATTATTTGTAATTATATCATGCTAGGGAGGCCATTCTAAAAGCAATGCAAGAATGCTTCAAAAGGCCGGGTGCATGGACCAAATTTGAATGCCTTAAATAATTCAATGATGCGACATCCTCCCAATTCATGGATAGGCTCATTGAGCTTGGAGGTAGATATCTGGATCTTGAGCTTTCTACAGAAAGTGATATTAGGCAAATAAGGTGACACTTTGTTAACAACTCTTGTAGAGTGGTCCAGGATTGCTTTAAAGCACATTGCCCAAGGTAGCCCGGGATGGATCTTGAAGAGTTGAGGAGAACTACTGTTTATGTTTCTTGAGGCCCTAAAGAAAAAGAGGAAGAATAATGATTCACTAGCCATTATTGAGAAGGAACTAAAATCTTTGATTGATAGGATTGATAAACAAGAAAAGGGGCACGATACTCAACCAATGGCACTTACCCCTCTCCAAAATTCTATCTGTCCCTTACCTGCCACTTCTGTGAGAAGGGCCACATAATTATGAACTGTAGGAATTTGTTCCAGGCAATCAAAAATAATATCCAGTTGAATAATAAATAGAAACAATTATAGAAATAATAATTACAATAATGATTTCAGGAATTACAATGTTAGGGCTGATAATAATTCTAGGAACATAAATGAGGCAACTGATAACTCAAACCAAATGACCACTGAACAGTATATCTTAAGTGGAGCTTGTTCCTGAACTTCTCAGGGTGCTAATGCCCCTCAGGGGGGAGCCCAAGGAACTACCCAAAGATAATGAAGGTATACAGGGATGGGGGTTGGGGCATAGGAATCAGAGGATACAATCTTTGATTTTCCAGACCCTGATGCCTTATTGTTCATTGTCCCTATCCTCTTTCACCCCCATACTAATGAGCTTCACATCACATTAAATAAAGGTTGGTAACACCTATTATGATTGTCTTTTGGACACTTGAACCTCTAGGTCTGTATTGAGGAGTATACTTGATTCAGATTGCAATTCCATTGGCTCAATAAATGTAGTGGGGGTATCAGGGACAACCCTAAAGGTTCCAAAGCTTTCCCCTAGAATGGTGTCTGTAAGATCCTTGGAAGTGGAACATTCTTTCCTATTGATGCCTGGGTCCCCTATAAATTTTCTAGGGAGAGATCTTTTATGCAAGCTTAGAGCCACAATAACTTGCTCACCAGATGGCTCCATGTCGCTGGAATTGCCTGAGGAATCCTTAACTTTGCTCCCTGTACTTCTTTCAGAAACTCATGAGATGAAGGATCCTCCCACTATTGAAATCCCAATTGATATACCTGAGTCTCTGCAGGACACATCATCTTCTGATGTTGGCATGCTTAAATCATCTGTCCCTGTCTAAATTAAAATAAAATCTAGCCCACCTCTTTCTATTCTTCAGTACCCTCTCTCCAAGGAGGCAATTGAGGGCATTACCCCAGTAATAGATTCACAAATTGACTAAGGCATCATAATTCCCTATAAATCTGAATACAATATGCCCATTCTGCCAGTTAAAAAACCAAAAATTGGGGCCTGATGGCAAGAATCTCTATAAATTCATTCAGGATTTGAGGGCTGTCAACAATCACATTATAAAGAGACATCCCAAAGTTTCCAACATAAACACTATTATTTCTTCTATTCCTAGCACAGCTACATGCTTTACCATAGTAGACTTGTGCTCAGCTTTCTTTTCTATACCTATACATGAGGATTTCAGGCATATATTTGCTTTCACCTGGACAGATTCCCAGATGAACTGGGCTGGTTTACCCCAAGTTCCTGGACAGCCCTACATTGTTTACACAATTCTTAACTGCTGATACAGATGCCATTAAATTTAAATACAGCCATTTAATCCAACATATGGATGATTTGCTCTTGATTTTGTGGAAGAGGCATGAAGAGAGGTAGGATTTACAAGACAAGCCAAGCATGCAGGAAACAAAGCTGGAGACCTGATCTGCAAAATCAAGATGAGTATTCCAAACAGAATGTTCCCAGGAGAGGCAGTTGGGGAGCCTGGCCAGAGAAGAAACTGGGACTTTGGTTCTGGGTTTACTGACCAGGAAAGAAACTTCTATGGCTGTCATTCAAACTCTGACTCAAGTGAAGAAAATATTCAGATTTGTGGTTCCCCTTAAGGCAGATAAGATTATGGCTGTTGACAACAACCTGGAAGTCTTTAAGGCTGTGTTTGAGCAATTGATTAAGGAAAAAGGACTGGATCTGGTTATGGGCAAGGACAATGAGCAAACAGAGAATGTACCTCTTGATTTTGCATATCAGGTCCCCAGCTTTGTTTCTTGCATGCTTGTCTTGTCTTGTAAATCCTCCCTCTCTTCATGCTTCTTCCACAGTTTCACCAAACACTGAAGCATGCCAAGAGATTAGTAAGCATCTCCTTTGGGAACTACATAAGAGAGACTACAAGGTCTCCAAAGACAAAGTTCAGTGGTGTCTCCCCAAAGTACAATATTTAGGTTTCATTTTAACTGCTGGGTCCCTTTCTATTTCTCCTAAGTGTATTGAAAGTATCTAAAAATCAAGAGCTCCTACCACTAAAAAGCAATTGAGGGTGATTCTTGGAGCAATATGATTTTGTTAGCAGTGGGTCCCTTGCTATGGGGAAATCACTAAGCCCCTTGTATCACAAAAAACTTGGTCCCTGAAACACTTAAATTGGAAATGGAACACCTGATAGCTCTTTCAAATTTAAAACAGGCTATCCTGTCTGCCCCTGTGCTGGGCATCCCAAATTATGATAAACCATTTACCTTATATGTCCATGAACAGAAAGGGGTAGCTTCAGGTGTTCTAACTCAACTTTTGGGACCTGCTCAACACCTGGTAGCCTATTAATTATTCAGCCTAGCTGCAACTTCAGGAGCACTACCATGCCTTAGAGGAGTAACTGCCACAGTTTTATTAGTAACCAAATCTGTTGTTCTGGAATTAGGATGTCCTCTGATCATGATCATAATGTACCCTCAAGAGGTCAAGGCATTATTATTAAGATATAGTACAGAGGCATTTACTGATCAAAGGATTATGAGATAAGAGATAACCCTATTGAATAGTGAACATATCACATTAAAATGCTGTGGAGTTCTTAGTCCTGCAACCTTACTCCCCGAGTTGCCAACTTCCAGGGAACCTTTACATGATTTGTACATCTTTAGTGTCCATTGCTGATAAACTTCATAAGGATTTACTAGATACCTATTTGGATAATTCAGATTAAATATTATTTGCAGATGGTTCTTTGTTTATGAGAGATGGCGTGCACTATATAGGAGCTACAGTAGTTACTGGATTTGAAACTCTGTGGTCAGCTCCCTTACCCACAAATGTAAGCACATAAGGTGCAGAACTCACAGATTTGAAACATGCCTGTATCATTGCAAAGGATAAAAGGGTCACAATTTACACAAACTCCTGTTACACATTTAGCATATGTCATGCTGTCAGCATGCTATGGCTTCAGAGGGGATTCTTAAAGTAACTCTATATTTTACCTCTGTGATTGTGAAATATACACATTTTAAAATATTTTTGTTTTTCGTCCTACACATGCCATACAGTATTTGATTTTTTCTCTCATTTTTTGCATTTGAAGCACATGTCACCGATATTGAAAAGATTTTTAAAATCTGTTTTTATTTTTGCAATAGAATAAGGTAAGATGTCCATTGCCTAGCATATAAGGTGTACCCAAAATTCTTTGGATTATGGCAACCTGTCACTAGTTATTTAAATATTATGAGACTTTTGCTCAATAAATATGTCTGAATCAAAGAGAAACGGACCACAAAGGAGCAAAGAAGTTGACCTGCAAAGGGCCAAAAGAGCATAAAATGTAAAGGAGACCAAACCAATCCTATGGGGATTGATGACATTCTGCACAAAGAGCACAAGGACTTGATCATGTGTGAGACTCAAGGTTGCAGTATTTAACATGTGTTAAATGCAGGACTTCCTTGTACTACACGCTATATCAAGTACATAACATCGATTGTTCTGGCTCCATTATCCCAGAAAGTGAAGAAAAGGGACAAACCAGGAAATACAATTTCCCATTTGTTTTAAGATCTAGTCTCTTTCTATTTTCTTTCATGATATGGCAACTTATTGTAGTCCAGACTGCTAAATTGGATTAATGAATGATTGTCCTTGCAGTCTTATGGGACATGGATCACTACAAGAACCTGTTGTGATTTATGAATTTTTTTCCTTCTTCCTAGAATTTTTTCATGGTTTTGATATCCTATATTTCACTCAGATATTTTTAAAATTACTTTAGTTTTAATATTTTTGATAATTCATTCATATGCTTTATGACTCTACCATGTGTCCCTGAGTGATTCCTATGTGTATCCCTGTATCCTCCTCAGGTGGGAATATGTTATTATACTCCTCAGGGGAAAAGATTATATTATTGTTGTGAACTTTGATTTGAATTTGAGCCCAATTTAGAAAAAGAGACTACCTCCCAGAATCCAGAAGGTGAACTTTTTGGAGAAGGCTCCACGAAGATGTCTGCAGAAACCACTGCTGCACCAGAAGATCCAGAGTGAACTTTGAGACGTGGTGATTTGAACTGTGGAGTGCCGAATGTATACTCTTATGGCAAAAGGGGACTTCCCCCTAATTGGCTTTTTGTCAATGCACCTAATATTGGTTTTGTTCTTTTTCTCTTTTATTTCTCTCTTATCCTTAAATTATTGAATGTCCCTTTAAAACTTGTGATATTACATATACCTCTAGTTAAAGTTATAAGTTAATTATGTTTAAAATGATCCCTTTGGGGAGACTGGTCTCCCAAAGGATCACAGGGTAAATGTATAGTTAGAATGTTGCACCCCAGGACTACTTTCCCCAGAATTCCTTTCCTTTCTCCACCATATTGTGTGTTCACATTTGTATATAGTGTCATTACTCTGTCCTAGCTCTCTCTCTTCTCTCTCAACCATGGCCAAGTTAGCTCCCTCTTTTCCCTAGCTTTTTATTTTCCTTTTTGCTTCAAGTTATTGTTAATAAATCTTATTAAATATAATACTTGGAGTATTTTGGATATTAATCTTACAATCTTAACAGATCACTTAAGCTATTGAAAGTTCTCAATGTATGTTTTCCTAATGTCTGTGTGAAGGAGATAAGACAAAACCTGAAAGAAAAAGTCAGTGACAGCTCTGTACACAAAGTTTGCACAGCTCTAATTAGTTTAAAAGGAAAACAATTAAAAACCTTCCTATCCAAATAACTTCAATAAATATTTCTATTATCACCATTTTCTGCCTTCTGAACTCTATCTCCCAAGACTCTCATTTGGATAAGGAACAAAGGACAGATTTCACACTTTGATTTTCACTTGGGAAACAAGGCAGAGGGACAGAGGGCTGGTCTTAAGAGTCAGGAAGACCTGAGTTTGAATTATGCTTCAGATCATGGGTAGGCCAACAAAGATGTCAGCTAAATTCTTCCTCCCAGCATTCCCCTCCAAAATCTGTAAAAATAAGGCACCAAATCAATTTCTAGAATATTATCATTAACAAAGTCAGGGGACATTTTTTCCTAGTCAAAGATAATTTAGGAGGTCAGAAGGAAAGGTCTGTTACATCAAGGTGGAGATTGGTGTTTTGTTACATGGTAATAACATCAGCTGTGAGCATTATAGGCAGCCTTGGTGATAGAAGCAGCAGTAGTAATTTCAGGAGCTCTATACCCAAAGTCTATAAAGGAATTGTTTAACTGGTCAGAAAGAGATTACAAGGAACCTTGTGCTTGCACTGAACATGGGTACTGTTTGATAACTTCATCATCCATCATGCATTTCTGGGAACTGTATAATGGTAGTTAATTGGATAACTGGATAACATTTGCAGCTATAAAAGATCATGGGTCTTTCATAGACCAGGAGAACAGTGGCCACCATCTCTTTTTCAGGATCATGCCACCTTGTAAATAACGACAACTTACAGACCTCCAGAACAAGCTGGAGAAACAGGAGCATGAAAAAGGCTGAAGCTTGGAAAAATAATGCCTTCTTCCGCAGAGGAGAGGAGAGTTCAACTTTAACACAAAGTTAAAAGACAAGAAATGTGCTGGAAAAATAAGCAAACAATAATAAAATAATCTGACCATAAAAATCTACCATAGTTACAGGGAAGATTAAGACAAACTCAGAAGAAGACATTAATGTGAAAATAGCTACAAGGGAAGCTTCAAAGAAAACTGTAGCTTGGATATAAGCCCAACAAAAATTCCTGAAAGAGCTAAAGTAATAATGAAAAAGGAGAGCAAAAATGACTTGAAAAATACAAATAAGAGTGATAGAAAAAATTAGGGGAAAAGAAATGATAACAATGTAAAAATTATGAAAATAGTATTATGGAAGATGGCAGAGAAGCAGGGAAAATTCAAAATACTGTGAGAATCCTTTCCAACCAACCTTAATATAATGCCTCAACATTGAAGTGAAAAAGCCAATAAAGACCTGATGTGAAGCAACTTTCATGAAGAGAACAACTTGAAAGGAAGGCACAGAGAGTCTAGTTCACTGGAGTGAAAAGGAAGCACAGCTTGTAGGAGACAAGGAGTACTGGTGCAAGTAAATAGCAACTCTGCCCACACCCCATATCTATTATTCCAGGTTCTAAACCTGGGCACAAGCCAATATCCAGATCCTGAGACCCTGCCTGAGCTAATAGCAGAACATGCACAGCTTGTAAAGTTCCAAGTCCCAGCCCAAGCTTGTATCTAGGTTTTGAACCCAAGTGCCAGGTGGTCTATGCAGCATGCCTAGTCTGTGTAAGCACAGGGTGAGGGCCAAGGCCCCAGGCAAAGACACAGGCCTAGAGATAGCCCCTACCAAATCTTAAGGGGAAGTTACAAGCTCTAGCATGGCTGATGTGATCAACTCCAGAGTGAGATGAAAACTCACTGCCCAAGTCTGATACTAAATTTTGAGCCCCAGGACAGGGACCTCATGGTGCTCTTAGTCATCGAATCATCAGTGGGAAGTGGGTTTTGAGGCTCTCAGCCCATGAGCCATCATACATATCTTGGAAGAACTGAAATTTGTGGAAACTCAGAAACAGAGCTAATGGTAGCATCAAGGAAAATCGAAAATCTAAGAGTGCTCTCTACTCTAAGAACCTTTAAGATAAAAGTGAAAGTCAAGAAAAAGACAGGAAAAATCGAACAAATGTGAAAAAAACAAAAACCAAAAAAACATTCTAACCAAAGAAAAATTTTAATACACAGAAGGAGACAGTGAAAGAAAAGCAAACATATGCAAGCTTTCAAAGGAAAATATGAATTGTTCTCAAGTCTGGAAGAGTTCAAAAAGGATTTTAGAGATCAACTAAGAAATCAAGAAATAATTAAACAAAATCAAAAGAATGAAAAAAAAATAAAATAAGAAATAGCTCATTGAAAATACAAGTGACCTGGAAAATAGATCCAAGAGGACAATTTGAAAATTATTGGGTTCCTTGAAAACCATGATAAAGCCTGGACTAATTTCTTTAATGAATATTTATGCAAAATTTTAAAATAAAATGCTAGCCAAGAGGTTATAGCAATAAATCTCAAGGACATACACTATGACCAGGTGAGATTTGGACCAGAAATGCAGGGCTGGTTCAACATTAGGAAAGCTATAAGAATAATTGCCATATAATAATGAAAACAACAAAAATCATTTGATTATATCCACTGATGCAGAAAAAGAGCTTTTGATAAAATACAACATCCATTCCTAAAAAACATCAGAAATCATAGGATTAACTGGAGCTTTTCTTAAAATATCAAGTAGTAATCTACCTAAAACCAAGAGCAAGCATTATCTGTAATGAGGATAAACTAGAAACTTTCCCAAGAAGATCAGAGGTGAAGTAAGGATGGCCATTATCATCATTATTATTCATTATTATTCTAGAAATGCTAGCTCAAGTAATAAGATGAGAAAAAGAAACAAGAACATGCCAAAAAGAAAAATATCAAATTATTTTTTCAGAAGATATGATGGCATACTTAGAAAATACTAGAAAATCAGCTAAAAAATTAGTTGAAGCATTGAACAATTTTAGCAAAGTTGCAGGATATAAAATAAATCCATATAATCATCTGCATTTCTATATACTACTAATAAAATTCAGCAAGAAGAGATGTAGAGATTCCATTATTAGTAGTATATAGAAATGCGATGATTATATGGATTTATTTTATATCCTGCAACTTTGCTAAAACTCCAATTGTCTAACCCTTGTTGTGGTGAAAATATCACCTTTAAAGAGTGACAGTTGGAGTTAAGGGACTTATTCAAGGGTCACACAGCTACAAAATGTCTGTGGTCATATTTGAATCCAGGTCCTCCTGACACTCTATCCACTAAGCCACCTCACTACTCTTATCCATTAATATAAGTTTAGAATTGTTGTTTATTTCATTCCTTGTCCTACCCTTAACATGAATATTTCTCCAGTCTTTATTACATGTGAAAAGTTCTTTGTAATTATGTCATATAATTCCTTAGTTTGCTTTGAGTGAGAAAAGATTCCCAAATATTTCATATTGTCTGTAGTTATTTTAAATGGAAAGATCCTATACTGTGCCAGGCACTCGGGATAACACAAAACTAAAAACCCCCAAAGGTCCTGCCTTCGAGGAGCTTACATTCTTAAATCTAGAGGAAGCCAATTAGGCAAAGACCAACCATCTTCCACATATCATCTGAGCAGGGGCAGGAGTAACTCCTCTGAGATTCCTTCCAGAGCACTTAGCTCCAACCAGTGAATCCAGTTCCTGCCCAGTTTTGTTGTCACCCAAGAGTCTGCCTTCCCTAGTCTCCTGCCCAGTCTGGAAGACTTACCCCTTGGGTATCGACTTCATCAGCATCTCTCATCCTTTTATGGAAGTGAAAGACATTTTTCTGTCTTTGAAGTGGAGCTATCAGTAGAGAGTATTGAAATGGAATATTTTGAGCTATTATGACACAGCCATAATTTTTTACAAACTTTAGACTTTATAATCTGCCGAGTTCTCTGTCAATCTGACTTCCTCTTACTCAATTCTGTACTGAGAAGCCAAACTGATTTCAAAGCAACAGCAAGAAGGCACCAAAAACATTGGGTGGACCCTTCATGGTGAGGTGAACCAGCAGTTGGATAAGGATGAGAATCTTACGAGGGTAGAGATTCATTCTCTCTAAGGGTAGTGGGGAAAGGGCACTCCAGAATCAGTGAGGTCATAAATCTTAGAAATATCAGAGTATAACCAATTACTATTTACCAGACAGAAAACTATCATAGTGGAAAACAAGCAGGGCTGCTTAATAGAAACAATCAGAATTCTCCTTAAAAAAATGACATTTAGGATTAAGGTTAGAACTTAGTTAAATTATTCAAAGTCATCTATTTATTTTGATGTCTTTGTGTTTCTAACATCACATTTTCTAAGAATGTTTCCAAGGGCAGAATGTGGTAGGAAGGAGTTAACCGATTCTACCAGGGTGTCCAAAGGCCTCTGAATGTCCCCAAACTTTGCTCTTCTCTTTTCTCCATGGTGATTGTTCTCAATATAAAAGTTAACATAAGATGTTACTGCTCCAGCCAGACTGAGGAGCAGCTGAGAGTCCTGGTTTAGTCTCAACTGCTGACTGACCCAGAAGATCTTGATTTGTTCAGAATCTCCACGCCGAAACTCAAAGGATGTCCTTAGTTTGCCAGAGGAGCCTGAGGTATCAGGCCAGAGTCTGTACAAGACCCATCCTGTTTCTGGATAGGTCAAATTCTGAGTTGGAAAATGAAAAGGGCAGGCTGGTGAAGGCCAGGCACTCCTACCCGCCTACAGAGGAACAGAAGGCTTGAAGTCCTGAAGTTCCTCTTTCTCTGGTGGAACTTCTGACACCTTATTGATCTTGGCAAAAATCTGGTTGATTTCCACAAATGTCTTAGCCTTGGTCTCTGGGATGATAAAGTATGTATAAATTGTAGTAAGGAGACATATTATACCAAAGATGATGAAGCTGTAGTCACCAAGACCCACCTGTGGAGATGAAGTCATTGATCAAGTCAGCAAGCATTTTATTAAGCACCTAGTTATACCCTTCAAACCCCAACTGCTATAGATTGTCATCCAAACTCCACTGCACATTCCCCTACCATCTGATTCCTCATTTCCACCCCAATGTTCCACCCAAGTTCCATCCAGCCCTTCCAACGTGATCTCTGAAATCCTTGTTTCATAGGCAACAAACGTCCTTTCATCTTAAATCTATTCCTCTTCCCACTACTTCCATCTACTAGCTCTTACCAAAACCTGACTTTCTCTTGATGCCACAGACTCCTTGACCACCCTTTTCAGTACTGGCCACACACATTCACTCATTCCCTTCAGCTCACTGGCCAAAGCGTACAGTTGGAGGACTCCTTGCTCCCCATTACCACTTTCAGGGTCTTATCCTCTCTCCCTCCCTCTCTCTCTGTCTCGGTCTCTCAAGTTCATCTTATTCATTTCTTTCATTCAATCAAACAAAATCCTAGTGGTTATGGTCTTACAGACCCCTTCACTTCCCTTCCTTCCTCAATTTTTTCTCTCCTCCCCAACTCCTGCCCTTACACAAGAGGATTTCACCAAACATCTTAATTCTCTCTCAAATACCCTAACCAGTGAGTTCCTCAATCTGTTCACTTCCCATGAGCTATGGTGTCTGAACTCACTTCAGCAACACAAAGAAGGGCATAGTTTTGACCTTGTTGTCACCTAAAATATACCACTTCCATGTTCAAGAATTCTGAAATCCCTTTATCTAACCATATCCTATTGGATTTTTGCTTCTCCCTCTGCTTTCCTTTACATAACCCCTGCTCCATCCATATCATGTCCTCCAATCTGTTGACCCCTCAATTCTCTCCTAGACCATTTCTCGTGCACTAATCATTCTCTCTTCTCTCCATCCTGACTACTTGGTGAACCAATTTGCCTCTCCACTGAACTTCTCTCTTGAATTCCTGGCTCCCTTATCATATCACTGATTATGTCTAGCTAAACCATAACCTTGAATCATTCCAACCATTTGTTTCCTTCCTGTCTACAGGTGTAATGCAGAATATAGAGAAAATCGCACAAACATTATGACTGGTTCCACTACAAATTTATGTTATATAACCTCAAATGAATCCTCACAGCCTCTAGGAAATACTTCTACACTTTCCTTATCAGTTTACTATCCCACTTTCCACAGTAGCTCTCCCAAACCTTTTCATTCTTCCTCAAATTTGTCATGGTTCCTCATCCTTCCACTCTCAGCAGAGAACTTTGCTATGTTGTACAGAAAAAAATTGAGACCATTCATCATACACCCCCTCCTTTCCCCTCTTCTTCATCTCCTGTCACTCAGACACCATCTCACACAATGAAATGACCCCACACCTTACTGAGGCTAAGCCCTCTACTTGTTCAAGTGATCTCTTTCCATCCTGTCTCCTCCAACAGATTGTCCCTTATGTCATCTCTACTCTTTTACTTATTTTCAATCTATCCCTCTCAACTGGCTCATTTTTCACTGTCTACAAAGATGCCCAATGATGCTGGCCTCTTGGTTAGTCCATGAATAAGACCCTCCATCACTCTGGGGTATTTGTCTCTAGCTGTCTCCCCTGCCTAGAATGCTCTTCTCCCTCCACTCCAACTCCTGATCTCCCTTGGCTTCCTTTCAGTTCCAACTAAAATCTCACTTTCAGAAGCCTTCCCCAACTCCTCGTCATTCCAGTGTTTTCCTTCTGTTAATTATTTCCTATTTATCCTGCATAAAGCTTTTTGTACATATTAGTTTGTTATCTCTCCAATTAGAGCTTAAACTCCTTAAGGGCAAGGACTATCTTCTGCCTCTTTTTGTGTCCCAGGGCTTAGTACAATGCCCGACACATAGAAGACACTTAAATGTTTATTGATTGATAGTCAGTGTTGGAGAGGTTGTGGAAAGATACTTACACTAGAGACTGGTATTAGTGGAGCAGTGAATTTAACATAAATGTTCCAGGAGACAATTTTGAGTTATGCAAATAGTGACTAAAAGTTTCTACTTCAAGGGTACCATCAACAAGAAGAAAGTGTCCATATGCCTTGAAGTATTTATAGTAGCACTCATAGCAATACAAGGTACAATATTGACTCAAGTGCCATTCATATGCCAGCCCCTGTGCTTGATGGAAGCTATTTGAACTTAGGCTTTTAGCTTTTCATGTTTCTGATGAGCTAGGAATCAGTATCCCTCTTACCTGCATGAAAGGAAAGATTAGTCCCACAGTGAAGTTGGAAAGCCAGTGGACAGTGCCTCCGACCATGAAAGCAGCTGGCCGGGACGACTGCAGGAAGATTTCAGTGATGATCAGTGCAGGAATAGGACCTTAGAAAGAAAGATATGGATGAGTGAGACAAGATGTTGGGATTACTCTTCCCTATAATTCCATTTATAGGTGACAGTAGGGGCAAGGCTCTAGAACTTTGGGCCAAATAGGGAAAACCCTTTACCAATAAAATGAGTGAGTTTTTTACCTTGAAGCTACTTTTTTAAAGGGCTGATTACTATCGAAGATGATAATCAAATATTCAAATTCATAATCAATAAAGATTGTCAGCTGTGTCAAAATTCCTAGGCCTATTTAATTTGTCACAAATAAAATCACTCAACATTTCATGGCCGTTAGAGGACAGTTAGAATGATGAAAAAATGTAACAAGTATACTGCACTTTCTAGTCTCGACCTCATTTGAGCTTTCCAACAACTCTATTAGGGGGCTATTGTCTGTGGTACTGTGAATCTTAAAATTGCTCAGACTCTACTTCAGAAGATTTGATTAAGCTATTCCCCATTTTCTACAATGGAGGTACTTAGTCAGGAATATATTGAGAACTTTAAAATTACTCCACCCTGCTCAGACAGTGCCTTAGGGGAAGATAAAGTTGTAAACTCCTGATGGAACAGTGAAAAAGTCCCTAACTCATACTTATAGTAAAGCTATAACCTTAAGCTAGGTCTATTTTTAGATCTAATACAAAAGGGTGCTAAGTACCTATAAAGGTTAAATTAATCACTAAAAGGTCAAGCAACTTACAAAAGGCAAGCTTAACAAAAGAAGTATGAAGTTTTAGTCTACCCATAGAAGGTGAGAACTAAAGAGTGGTGAGAACTAAGAATGAGCAGTCCTGGGAAAAAACGTCTACTGTGATTGGTAGATGTGAAATTTTAGGGGAGGTGACATAAGAGAAAATTTCTTTAAAAGGAAGGGACTTATTGAATTTGAGTTAGTTGGAGTTCATAGTTGGAGATGGAGTTTGGAGTTAGTTTGGAGGAGCTGGCTCTCTGAACTTAGTTCAGGAGTTGAGGATTTCAGTGAAGGACTGGAGTTTTGCTTGGGACAAATCTTGTGGTGAGTGATAAAAGACTGACTAGTCTCTCTTAAGGTTCAGGCCTAGGCCATTTGGCCTAGGCCCTTCATACTATTTTCTCTTATTCTCTCTCTTTCCCTTCCCTTAATTCCTTCATTTGTATTAATTAAAATCTCCATAAAACCCAGCTGACTTGGGTATTTTCATATTTGGGAATTTTTCCCATGGCGACCACTTATTTTTTATTTAAATCAAGACACTAAAAATTATCTTTGCAGTTTTGGCAATTCACAGTCTTGAAACCCACATTTCCACGGCTACAGTAAAGGCGAGGAAATTGACTTGCATACAGGTAAAGTGACTGCCCTTAGTCACGTAGTAAGTGTAGGAGGAAGGACAATGTCCATTGAACATTAAAATCTGAAGAAGATTGTTGATTCTCTATAATATTCAATGGCTATATATGTAATATACTCAAGGGATCCCTCAGGAACGTACTCAATGGGATCCTAGTTAAAAATTCTCGCTGGAACTTTGTGGCCATCTTAGCCTTCAGAGCAGAAGCAACTTGATGGTTCTCCTAACCATCAACCGATATTAGATATAAAATGTCTTTGCCATTGGGCACAGCCTTGAAGGTAGGCAGGATTTGGACATTTCCACATTATAAGGGGATAAAATTACACCTAGCAAAGTTTGAGCTGATCACCCCTCCCCAACTCCTCCTAGCCCACCAGAGTCAAAGCAAGAGTGGAACCATCTCTAGGTTCTCAGGGGGCTGGCTCAGGACACTACAGATTTACCCTTGAGGGCAGAGAGACTTGGGAACCCAGGAGGCTGAAGAACACAGAGCTTAGGTGCAGAGATAGGGCAGAGGGGCTGCCCACAGTAGATTTTGGGAAGAAGCCCAGAAATCACATCAAATAATAAGCAAATTGGAGACCAGAATTGACCTGCTGCAAGCCATGAAAAGCAGGTTAGATCAAACCAAAAGAGAAAACCAAAAGATCATAGCTGAAAACCAGTCTTTAAAAATTAGAATTGGGCAAGAAGAAGCTAATGATCTCACAAGACAGCAAGAATTAATGAAGTAAAGTCAAAAGAATGACAAAATAAAAGGAAACATTAAGCCCATCATTGAGATGACAGACCTGGAAAACAGGTCCAGGAGAGACAATTTGAGTATCATTGGTCTACCTAAAAACCCAGAAAAAAAACAGAAGCCTTGACATCATATTACAAGAAATTATCCAAGAAAACTACCCTTATATTCTTAAATGAGAGGGCAAAATAGACATTGAAAGAGTCTATAAATCACCCTCTACAAATCCTCAAAAGACAAGCCCCAGGAAGGTAATTGCCAAATTCAAGAGCTTCCAAGCTAAGGAGAAAATATTGCAGGAAGCCAGAAAGACAATTACAAAGGATCTGGCAGCCTCCACGCTAAAGGACCTTAAGGCTTGGAATATGATATTCAAAAAGGCAAGAGAATTGGATCTATAATGAAGGATCACTTACCCATAAAAACTGACTATATGCTTCCAGGATAAAGTATGAGCATTTAACAAAATAGAAGATTTCCAAGTATTTCTAACAAAAAGACCAGAACTAAATGGGAAATTTAATGTTGAAATGCAAAATTGAAGAGAAACATGAAAAGGTAAACAAGAAAGAGGGGAAAATATTTTAAAAGGGCTTCAGTAAGGTCAAATTGCTTATATTCCTCTATGGAAAAATGGTATTTTTAACTTTTAAAAAAGCTGTATTCACTATCATAGTAATTAGAAAAATTATTCATAGGTAGAGGTTGGGGTACTAAGTGGTTTAAGATGATATGTTTAAAAAAGGGGGGGATAGATGATGGCACCAAGAGAAACTTGAAGAAAGAAGAAAAATAGGATAAATTATAACATATAAAGAGGCACATATACGATTCTAAGAAAGAGAGGAAGAGGGGGCAGCTGGGTAGCTCAGTGGATTGAGAGCCAGCCCTAGAGATGGGAGGTCCTAGGTTAAAATCTGGCCTCAGACACTTCCCAGTTGTGTGACCCTGGGCAAGTCACTTGACCCCCATTGCCTAGCCCTTACCACTCTTCTGCCTTGGAGCCAATACACAGTATTGACTCCAAGACAGAAGGTAAGGGTTTTTTAAAAAATAAATAAATAAAATTTAAAAAAAAAGAAAGGAAGAGAGTGCTACTAGGTAACACTTAAACCTTACTCTCAGTGGAATCAATTCTTAGAAGGAAGAACATTTAGATCCACTGGGGTATGGAATTCTATCCTACCTGACATGGAAGTTGAGAGGGAAAAACCATGGAGGGAAGTGGGGTGGTGAGTACCAAAACAGAGGGAAGGGAGGCATTAATAGACCCTAAAGAAAATAAAGAGGGAAATAAGAAGGGAGGAGGTGGGAAAGGAAGTAAAATAATGGTGGGGTTTAGGGGACTGATTAAAAGCAAAACACTGATGTAGAAGAAAATGGTGAAAGAAGAAATGGCAGAACCAGGAGAGGAAATCAAAATAATGGGGAATACACAGGTGGTAATCACAAATCTGAATGTGAATAGGATGAATAAAACAGAAGCAAATAGCAGAGTGGATTAGAAACTAAAATCCTACCATGTGTTGTCTACAAGAAATACACATGAGGCAGGTAGACACACACAGGGTAAAGGTAAGAGGATAAAGAAAAATCTATTGGGCATCAACTGAGAAAAAGAAGGCAGGAGTTGCAATCATGATATCTGACAAAGCCAAAGCAAAAATAGATGTGATTAAAAGTGATAGGGAAGGTAATTACATTCTGATAAAAAGCAGTATAGACAATGAGGAAATATCAGTATTTAACATGTATACACCAAATGGTATAACATCCAAAATTTTAAAGGATAAACTATTGGAGGTTAAGGAGGAAATAAATAGTAAAACTATATTAAAAATTCTCACTGGGCTCCTCTGTAATTTTTTCAATGGGTTCCTCTATAAATTTTTTATTGCAACCCTCTATAATACACTCAACAGATCTCTCTCATCCCAGAAGTTTCTACAATTGGAGTAGAAGTTACATCAAAAGGATTCAGAGGGTTTCCTTGCCTGGGGGAAAATGTAAGCATAATCAGGTACTTACTAGGCCCAATGGCATGACCCACAACATAGCAGATCACACACACAATGCTGACATAAGGCATCCAAGCCACGGTGTCCTGTGAGAGAAAACCACATTGATCAAGGATGTGGCAGAACAGAAGCTACCAAGAATCAAAGGGGAGGAAGACAGAGCATAAAAGGGTTGGTCCAGGGGAAGCCTAGAGTTTTATTTCTTGGTGTTTATAAGTATCATTAATTTGTTTTTCTTGCTTAGGGAGTTTGTCTCACTGCTTGGTCAGTAGTAGGAACTAGATGGACTACAACTTTCTCATTCAACAGAATGTGTAGCATGAGAAGAATCCAACTAGCCTGGCTCTATAGGCTGCTTCTTCTAGGATATTTTAGGATTGTCCTTCCTTAGTAGTCTCTCGGTGTCCAAGAATGACAATAGGAAGGATACTTGTGCGTGAAAGAGATTTAAGTGGAAAAGTCGATGCACAGAGACAGTCCCACTCTCTTGGCGTTGGAAGCCTGGGTCCAGTGGCACGAAAAATCGTTACACCTGGAGACTTCCTCAGCTGCATTGGATGGCCGTGTTGTCTTTTGTGCTCCAACACGCCCTGAGCACTCCACAGTGCTTTGCTGCGTCGCCATCTCAGCCGTTGAACCTTCTTATTGGTTTCTTCCGTCTGTTCTGCTGCAACAGTCTTCACATGCTGGGTAAGCAAAGCCCTGGTTCACGAGGGGTCGACGACCCAATGGCTACCCTCACAAGGTTTAGCCGGCCTGTCGAAGCCATTGCCCGGGGTGTGGCCGCTGCCGCATGCTAGCAGCTACTGGGAGCCACAAGTGAGAGCTGGGTGTCAGGTGGGGGTCAGAGGCTGGAGAGCTGCCCTAGGAGGGCATGACAAGCCCTCCATACCAGAGATACTACCCCTCCCTGAGCACCCCATACATACATAGGATTGTAACAGACTTAGAATTGGACATGTCCTTATAAAAAAAGCTAGAGAAGCCCCTTAAAACACAGAATGTCAGAATTAGGAGGGCTACTAAAATTTGAGAATATTTTTAGAGTTTCATAGAATTATTTAGAGCTGGAAGGGACCATAGATGTCTCTAAGTCCAACCTATTAATGTTATAGCTGGGCAAACTGACGCCCATAGAGGTAAAGGTACTTGATCAAGGTCACAAAGCTAGGATGAGAAAATGGGAAGGAAGTGGAAGGCAAGAGTGACCTTGTTCTCCTGGACAGATTAGTCCTTGTCCCATCCTACAAGGCCCAGATCTTTTTAGATAATCAGGGTCTTGGGGGTTCCTTACCTGGAGTGAAAGGGCTATTGTTAACACAATGCAGGCCAGGCAGCAGATACTGAAGCCAATCAGGATGAGCAGTCTCCTGCCTAAGCGTTCCACAATGAACACCTGAAGGAGAAGAGACCACAAGTGAGGAAGGTCATGGGCAAGAAGACAGGGCAGCCCTGGGCTCCTCCAGGCCTCAGATTCTGCAGGCCAGCAGCAGGTCCAATTCTAGCAAGGCATGACAGCCCAGGAACTATCATGCCCACCTAACATTTGTGCCTCTTTCACATTGGGAAGAGGGGATAAGTGAGTCTAAATACAGGACCAGGACACACGGACACTTAAAAGAACAAGAGGCTGGTAGATTGCTTGAGTGCAATATTCTGAGCTGCAATAGGATCAAAGCTGATAGGGTGATCACACCCAGTCTGGCACTAGTATGACAATGGGGGAATAGAGGCTGCCTAATGAAGGGCAGATCAGCCCAGGTCAGAGACAGAGTAGCTCAAAGCTCCCAGGCCAATCAGCAATGGGATCAGACCTATGCCTGGACACTGTACTTCCAGCCTGGCTGGGAGAGGAGCCCAAGTCTCCAAATTAAAAGAAATGGGGACATCTGCCTAGATCCTGAGGACAAAATCATAGTTTGACCAATGTCAAATTGGTCAATTTATTGGTCAAAATATTCAGAATATTTCCATCTCTCCTTGGCACTTGGATCCTGAAAATGAGACATTAGAAATCTTGGGCTACCCAATGATGACTTTTCTTTTTTTAGACACCAACAAGGGCTTCCTCACCATGGCCACTGAACTGAATGAATGGAAGGTATCCTACTTCCATAGATGCCTGGCTCCCCATGGACCAAACTATAACTAGGGCTGGTCCACTGGGCCTTTATTCCAGATCCCACCATGTAGAAGGCACTGAAGAGATCATTGGCAGTTCTCAGTTTATCTTCTGTTTACGCCATATATATCTTGCAAAGACATAGTTACTTGCATGTTGTCTCTTCCAGTAGAATGACTGCTCTTTGAGGGCAGGGGACAAAGCTCGTGTTTTTGGCTGTCTTGGCATTCCTAGCACTTGGCACATAGTAGGTGCTTAATAAATATTCATTGGCTGCCTGGCTTTAGCAACTGAGAAACAGCGAACTCAGCAACTGACTAGCAAGAATTGGTCAAGATGGCATGCTACCAGATTGGCAGCTGGTTGACTGTGTGGGAGTTCAGTGTTTCTTGGTTGTTGAAGCTAGGAAGCTAATGAACATTTATAGAGAACCTACTATGGGACAGACACTGTGCTAAGTACTAGGGATACAAAAAGACACCCTTCAGGGCGAGACAACATATAAGTAACTGTAGCCGTGAAAGATATAGATATATGATGTAAATAGGAAAAGGTGTATTTGGGGTTGGGGGAGGAAGTATAAGTGAGGAGGGAGAATTTCATAGCCATAAACATAGAGAACAAGCTCCTCTGTGCACATTTACTCTTGGGCTCCCCATTCCCATTTCCCTTGGGATCTCTTTCAAAGATGTTGACTTCATTATGGAAAGAAACGTCATGGGGATTTGGGATATACGTACAGCTAAGATGGTCATCACCACATTGACTGAACCTGTCCCCACCGTGACATATTGGACATCATTTTCCTGCACCCCTGCTCCCTTGTAGATCTTGTCTGCATAGTAGTAGACCTGGAAATCACAGTAAAGGAGACATTAGAAGGGACCAGAACAAGAGAGATCAGAGGAAGGAGTGACACTCCTGGCAAATGACGTCTTCAGAGCTTTCCTGACACCGAGCCCCTAGTGCTTTTCAGTGGGTGTTTATAGAAGTGGAAGTCAACTCTTCCTCCACAGTAATGTCTACAAGACTGAACTCAGGTTTCCTCCCAGGCCTTGAGATTCTCCCACTTATTGTTTTGTAAAGACATGATTCCTAATTCCCTCCAGGACCTCAAGGTTCTTCCTCCCATTTCTTTACCTACCCCATTTATTCCTGAGAGCTGCTGGCCAGCCATCAAGGCAATAATGGAAATGAGTTGCCACCTGATGGCCTTTGTGCTAAAGAGATTCAGCACAGACACTTGGCCAGCTGCCTTCTCCAACTCGTCCTCCAAACGAATCTCCTCCATCTCTGCCTCAACATTATCAGAGTTTCTCAGTTTCTTTAAGGCTGAATGAGAAGACAGGAAAAATTGGAATTATGCAAATAAGTTAACTAAAAAGTCCATACTCTTTGACCCAAAGATTCTTTTGCTAAGCATATTCTCCAAGGAGATAATAAAAAAATAGGCCCCATAAATATCAAAATATTGAGAGCATATTTTTATTTTTTTGGTAGCAAAGAACAGGAATCAAAGCCCATCAGATGGGGAATGGCTAAACACATTGTGGTCCATAGATGATGTAATGGAATATTAGTATAGTGTAGGAAAAACTGAATGGGGTGAATACAGAGAAACAGGGGAAGATTTATATGAACTGATGCAGATTGAAATAAGCAGAGTCAGGAAAACTATATTCACAAGAGTATAAATGGAGAAAAAAAACCTCTAACAAAGCAAATGAAGATGCATTTTGTAAAAATTATGGAGAATTCTGGAATGACCTCCAGGAATTGATGCAGAGTGAAAGGAGCAGAACCAGGAGAACATTGTACACAGAGACTGATATGCTGTAGTACAATCAAATGTAATGGACTTCACCATTAGTGGCAATGCAGTGATCCTGAACAACTTGGAGGGATCTACAAGAAAAAACACTATCCACATTCAGAGGAAAAACTGTGGGAGTAGAAACACAGAAGAAAAACAACTGCTTGAATACTTGGGTTGGGGGGATATGGCTGGGGAAGTAGACTCTAAATGAACATCCTAATGCAAACACCAACAATATGGAAATAGGTTTTGATCAAGGACACGTGTAATACCCAGTGAAATTGTGGGTCAGCTACGGGAAGGGTGGGGGTAGGGAAGGGAGGGAAAAAATATTCTTGTAACCAAGAAATAATGTTATAAATTGACTAAATAAATTCATTTAAATTTTAAAAAATTATGAGAATTAAGTTGATCTCAATGAGATAAGATAAGAGACTTCCATTCACTGCTTTGAAGAGGTAGAAGTTTATGGGGGTGGACATTAAATTAATTTCATATTTTTTTCCATGTATTGATTGATTTTGCTGAGTATTTTTCTTTTACTTTCTTTATCTCTTTTCTTTTATTCTTTTCTTTTTTCTAATTAAATGAAATGTTTCTCTGAGAGCATTAATAGGAGCACCATATTGGGAATTCATCCAGTTTAAAACATTATTAATTTTTAAAAATCTCAATGAAAGAAGAAAACATAAGGATGCTTCTAATCTCCCTAGAGCTGGTCCAAACCATTACTGAGTCTAGGGATATCACCATGCCCCTTTTCCTCCCCTTTTGTCATCATGATAAGCACCTAAAACATTATTTCTTTCATTTGACCTTCAGAACCATCCTGATAGGTGTTATTGTGATCATTCGCATTTTACAAAAGAGAAAACTGAGGCATGGTTTGGTTCCCCAAGGGGACAGAACTAGGAACTATCTGAGGTAGGATTTGAATTCAGTTATTCCTGGTTTAAAATTCTACACTCTCTCCACTATGCCAGGCTATCCCATACCCTGGGCCCTTCTGGGCAATTTGTCCCCAAATAGAAACTATGTTGAGATCAGAAATTCATGATTCATCTCTGAGGAATTAAACTAAAATAAACTGACTAGCCATTTCTAGAAGCTCAGTCTCTAGTGTACAGCCAGGGCATGCAGATAACCCTGGAACCCATAAAGTCCTGCCTTCTCCCTCCATCTAGAGTACAACTTCTGAAACTAGCCTCCCACACTAACTGTCCTCTCAACTTGCAGAAGACCAATCATAGCCCTGAGAGTGACAGGTGGAAGGAATCTCAGAGTCCAATCTTCCTCAGCCCCAAAGCATCCTGAATGAACTCTTGGTATATCCCAGGGACGCCTTACCTTTTCGTGCTCCTTCTTCATCTCCCTTTTGCATCAGGATATATCGGGGACTCTCTGGGAAGAAAGGCAGCAGAAGCAGCTGCAGGGCTGCAGGGATCCCAGTTATCCCGAGGAGAATCGGCCATCCTACCAAGATCACAGGAGCACAGTTAGAACTGGATCCAAATGCCTCATTTTACACATGAGGAAACTCAAGCCCAGAGAGGGGAAGTGATTTGTCCAACCTCACAAAGCTTCTGTGTGACAGAGCTGAGATTCAAACCCAAGTCCTTTGCTTCTTCTCAGACCATTACAACTCCCCTCAAATTATCTCTTCAAACTTAAATTCTCCATTTATTTCATTCTAGAATTAAGTCAAAGTTGCCTACTTGCTATTCCTTACACATTACAACCCATCTTCCAAATCTGTGCCTTTGCATTGGCTTAGAATATCCTCTCACCTCACCTCCATCTCTTAGAAGAATATCTTGTTTCTTTTAAGACGTTCACCTCTTTAGGAGACCATCCTCCCCCAACTGCTAGTATTCTCTCCCCCTAAATTACCTTGAATTTATTTTGTATAGGTCCTGAATTTATTTGTGTGCATGTTATCTTCTGTGATAAAATATAAGCCCCTTGAGGGCAGGGATTGACTCACTTAACTAAGTATGTAATAAATGTTTGCTGGTTGACTGATGGACTCCAATTCCAACATTCTTTTTGGGTCAAGGAATGATTTCTTAAGTAGTTAACAGGTGAGCACATCAGCCTTACCTTCTTCACTTGTGAGAATGCTCCGAAGACCAAAGATTTGGGCTACAAGGATTCCAACAGTGATGAATAGCTGAGGGACCACACCAATGGCCCCTCTCAGGTTCTTGGGGGATAACTCTCCCAGGTACATGGGGACAACATTGGAAGACAGTCCTGATAATGGATAAAATAAAAAATAAAATTTGAATATATTAGTCTTGTCAGAAACAGCAATACAAATAAATCCATTCACATCTCTCCCATCTCAGCATTTACATTCCTACCCATTATAGACCCATTTTCCATCTGTGTGTTAGTAACAAGGAAAAAATGTCATTTTTTTCTGTTCTGGCTGGGTGATGGGATGAAAACAACTTATTTCTGAGATGAAATTTGTATCAAAGTGCATAGCCCCGTATAGACAAGGGAGTCTTACTGGGCTGTCAAACCAGGAAGTTGAGTTTCCATGGGGTTATTTTCTTTATAGTGCTGGTACAGTGTATAATTTTGACAGAAAAATGCATTGTGGTCCTTGTGACCATGAGAATATAGGAAATGGGTTGATGTATGAGTCTTTAATGAGGACCTTCCTTTAGGGTTGACATGGCTGGAAAGAAGGATGTATAGTTGTAGAGGACCAGAAATAGATGGTTAGGGAATCCCATGGGCAGTGGTCATTGCCTCAATTAAGGTATCACTGCTGAAATTTAGATGAATGGATCTTCTGTTCACATTCCCACCCAAATGGAATATATATACATATTATATATACACATATGTACATAAATTAATTTTTATTTTTTCAATTAACCAAAGGGCATTTCCCCCCTCTAACCTCCTCTCTCCCCATTATTAAAAAAAAAAGAAAAAAGTCATTATAACAATTATGCTCTGTCTAGCAAGCATCAAGACAATCAAAATCTAATGCCAGTTAAGAACTAGAACGGTAGATAACTGGAACAGACAAAGTACACAATACATGGGAGTAAATGGCCATGGTAATCTATTGTTAGACAACCCCATGGATCTAAGCTTTTGGAACAAGAACTCACCATTTGACCAAAAACTGCTGGGAAATCTAGGAAATAGTATAGCAGAAACTAGGTGTTAACTAACATCTTACACTATACCAAGACACGGTAAAAATGAATGTGTGATTTAGACATAAAAGACGATATCATAAACCAATTAGAGGAGCATGGAATGGTTCACTTGTCAGATTTATGGATAGTGGAAGAATTTATGACCAAACAAGAAATAGGGAGCATTACAACATGTAAAATGGACAATCTTGATTATATAAATTAAAAAGGTATTGCACAAAAAGAGCAATGCCACCATGATCAGAAGGCAAGCAGAAAGCTGGGGGGCAGAGGGGAATTTTTTCCCCAGAAACATTTCCAATAAAGGCTTGATTTCTCACATATATATAGGAACCTGAGTCAAATTTATAAGAATATAAATTATTCTCCAATGGATAAATGGTCAAGATATGAACAGGCAGTTTTTAGATAAAGAAATCAAAACTATCTATTGTTATATATGCATATATACAAATTTCTATATTATTATTGACTAAGGAAATGGAAATTAAAACAATTCTGAGATACCACCTCACAGCTATCAGATTGGCAAATATGACAGAAAAAGGAAAATGACAAATGTTGGAGGGAATACAGGAAAATTGGGACATTAATGCACTGTCAGGGGAATTAAGAACAGATCCAACCATTCTGGAGAGTAATTGGCACTATGCCAAAAGGACCGCAAAACTTCAATCTAGCAATACTACTACTAAGTCAATATCCCAAAGAAATTTTTTTAAACAGGTAGAGGCAGGAAGTATCTATCTGTATATAAATATTTATAGCAGTTTTTTTGTGGTAGCAAAGAACATTGAAAGGAAGTCCATCAATATGTAAATGGTTGAAAACATTGTGGCATATGATTGCAATTGAGATGCTATTTTGCTATGAGAAATGAGGAGCAGAATTATTTTAGAAAAGTTTGGAAGACTCAGAGGAACTGATGCAAAATTAAGCAGAACAGGAGAACATTGTACACAGTAACAATAATCAACCGTTCTTAACAATATAATGATCCCAGACAATTTCAATGAACTCATGATGAAAAATGCTCTCCATCTCTAGAGAAAGAACTGATGGAGTCTGAATGCAGATCAAAGCATACTATTTTTTATGTTATTTTCTCCAGATGTTTGTGTTCCTTTCCTTCCTTCCTCCCTCTCTTTTATCTTTCCTTCCTTCCACAATTTAGCCAAATATATTTTGCATGATTGCACATATATAACTGATGGTGGTAGTAGTCTCTCGGTAACCAAGAATGATGATTGTCTTTGTGCGTTTTCATCTATGGTGTATAGATGAGTGTGCACAAAGACACTTGTGCGTGAAGGAGATTTAAGTGGAAAAGTTGATGCACAGAGACAGTCCCACTCTCTCGGTGTTGGAAGCCTGGGTCCATTGGCACGAAAACTCGTTACGCCTGGAGACTTCCTCAGCTGCATTGGATGGCTGTGTTGTCCTTTGTGCTCCAACACGCCCTAAGCACTCCACAGTGCTTTGCTGCATCGCCCTCTCAGCCGTTGAACCTTCTTGTTGGTTTCTTCTGCCTGTTCAGCCGAAGCAGTCTTCACATGCTGGGTGAGCAAAGCCCTGGTTCACCATGGGTCGATGACCCGATGGCTACCCTCACAAGGGTATAACTGATATCAGATTGCTTACCATCTCAGAAGAGGATGTAAAGGGAAGAAGAGAGATTTTGGAGCTCAAATTTTAGAAAACAAATGTTAAAATGTTACAAATTGTTTTTTCATATAATTTAGAAGAAAATTATTAAAAATCAATGGATATTTTAAAAAAATATGTAGTTGGTTAAACAAAATACATTCTCCCATTAACAATATTAACAAAAAATTATGTCTTAATTTGTACTTTGAATCTACTAACTCTCTTGAGCTCTCATCCTTTATCAGGAGTCCTTGGGAACCCTGGTGGGTCATTGTGTTCAGAGTTACTGAGTCTTTTCATTGTTGATTATCTTTATAATTTATATATATAATAAAATAATTGCTATTAGTATGTAAATTATTCTCCTGGTTCTGCTCACTTCACTTCTGCATCAAGTCAGGGAAGTTGTCTCAGGTTTGTTTGATTTCTTTTTTATAATAAATCTCTTATCACATTCTTATACTATGACTTGTTCAGCCATTCTTCAGTTGATAGACATCCCTTCAGTTTCTAATTCTTTGATACCATTGAGAGCTATTAGAAATATTTTTACATGTATATGGTTTTTCTCTTTGAGGAAGAGAACTAATCCTAGAAATTTCAAGGTTTGTGTGGAGAAGAAATCCTTCCTTTTTACTCTTTGATCCACTCAAATTGCCATTGAAACCCCCACCCTCCTTTGTGTTATAGACCTATGGCTTCATGGGGATAGTGAATTTGAGTAAGAAAACTCCCTCATCTAGTAATAAAAGGGCAACTACTTGGGACAGCTGGGTGGCTCAGTGAATAGAGTGCCAGTCCTAGAGACCAGGACATCCTGGGTTCAATTCTGGCTTCAGACACTTCCTAGATGTGTGACCCTGGGCAAGTCACTTAACCCCAGTTGCCTAGCTCTTACCACTCTTTTGCCTTAAAGCCAATACATAGCATTTATTCCAAGACTGAAGGAAAGGCTTTTTAAAAAAAGTGGGGGTAAGTGCTCTGTTACTTATAGTCTCAGATGTTTCCTGGGACATTGAGAGTTTCTAGGACTTGTCTGAAGTTACATAGCCAATATTTAAAGAGGAAGGACTTGAATTCATGTCTTCCTGACTGAGTCCAGTCTTCTATCCATTATGCTATGAGGCCTCTTGGCCAACATAAAAAAAAATGATAATTCTTATTCATTTTTAGTCCTTTCTGTGACCCTATTTGGGATTTTCTTGACAAAAAGACTAGACTGGTTTGCCATGTCCTTTTCCAGGTCATATTACTGATGAAGAAACTGAGATAATTGAGGTTAAGTGACTTGCCTGGGTCATACAGCTAAGAAGTGTCTAAGGCTATATTTGAACTCATCAAAATGAGTCTTCCTGATTCTAAGCTCAGGACTCTATCTACTATGCTACCTTGCTGCCTATAAAAATAGTTGCTAATATTCATAATGCACCTACTATGCTCGAAGAACTGTGCTAAGTGCTTTATAATTATTACCTTTGTGGAAAGGAAACAACAATCCCATTTCCATTTCCCAATAAATATTACACCCTAAACCTCTTTATAATGTTGTTAGGGATATAATTGTACTTAGAACATGGAGGAGTGATAGCTTTGAGTATGGACCTGTAACATTGAAAATCATCCCTCAGGGATGTGGCAAAGTAGGGACATTAATTCATTGCTGGTGGAGCTGTGAACTGATCCAACCATTCTGGAGGGCAATTTGGAACTATGCCCAAAGGGCCATAAAAGACTGTCTACCCTTTGATCCAGCCATAGCACTGCTGGGTCTGTACCCCAAAGAGATAATAAAGAAAAAGACATGTACAAGAATATTCATAGCTGCACTCTTTGTGGTGGCCAAAAATTGGAAAATGAGGGGATGCCCCTCAATTGGGGAATGGCTGAACAAACTGTGGTATATGTTGGTGATGGAATACTATTGTGCTAAAAGGAATAATAAAGTGGAGGAGTTCCATGGAGACTGGAACAACCTCCAGGAAGTGATGCAGAGCGAGAGGAGCAGAACCAGGAGAACATTGTACACAGAGACTAATACACTGTGGTATAATCGAACGTAATGGACTTCTCCATTAATGGCGGTGTAATGTCCCTGAACAACTTGCAGGGATCCAGGAGAAAAAAACACCATTCATAAGCAAAGGATAAACTATGGGAGTGGAAACACCGAGGAAAAGCAACTGCCTGAATACAGAGGTTGAGGGGACATGACAGAGGAGAGACTCTAAATGAACACTCTAATGCAAATACTATCAACAAAGCAATGGGTTCAAATCAAGAAAACATCTAATGCCCAGTGGACTTACGCGTCGGCTATGGGGGGTGGGGGGGAGGAAAAGAAAGTGATCTATGTCTTTAACGAATAATGCTTGGAAATGATCAAATAAAATATATTTTAAAAAAAAGAAAAAAAAAGAAAAAAAGAAGCTTTTCCCAGTTTCCCTAAAAAAAAAAACAAAAAAAAGAAAAAGAAAATCATCCCTCAGGTCCATACTCAAAGCTATCACCCCTCTACATGACTTTTGGCAACATGCTGGCAGCAGCGAGGTGTTGGCAATGTGGTCTAATGAGTAAATGAAGATTTCCCATAATGCTCCTGGAGAGAGTGATGAAGCTGGGCTTCCATCCCCAGTAATAACAAAAGAGGCCACCAGATGGCGCCAAAGTGCCTCCTGATCCAATCAGGGACCCTGCCGGTTACCCTCATCACATATGTGAGAATGAAAACAGTCCATCTGCTGTGTCTAGGATCATAGGACAAGATTTAAATTTAACTGGAAGAAACTTTAAGAGATTGCAACACACAGGAAAAAGTTCTGTTTAGGGAGTCAGAGGACCTGAGTTCAAATTTCACACCTAGGCTGTTTGGGGGTTAAGTCCATTCACCTCTGTGAGTCTCAGTTTCTCCCTATGTAAAATGATGATGGGAAGTGGGGTATAATATCATAATAAATCAGTGGTGGAAACTCCAAGAAAAAAGGTTCCTGTAGGGTGCATATTGTCTTAGAAAATCCCAAGTTGTCATTATCTCTGTTCACTTATCCATCAGTTTATTTATTAGATTAATTATTCTGTTTTTAATTCCTTTTGTTAAACACGTTCCAATTACATTTTAGCCCTGTCCTGGTGCAGTCAGTTTTTCAAGTGTGAACTTGACATTTCTGAACTAAGTTACCTCTGAGGTCCTTCCTGACATTCTTGGTTCTAGATTCTAAGGTCCTGAATTGTGGGTTTTGAGTTCCCTCTAGGTTTTTACATTCTGGATCCTCTGAGCCCCCCAATATCTCTCCAATATTTCTCCACTCCCCAGCTCTCACCATTCTCTCTGCTAAGGTTTCTTTTAGCTCTATGTGTTCTCTTCAGAACAAAGCCCAGGACTCCTTGTGAAAGAGTGGCTGGAGGGCTGCCCCAACCCAAAATCAGGAAGATGTGAGTTCTAATGCTGCCTTTGATCCTATGGCCTGTGAGATTTAAAATGGTTGAGGTCTTAAACTATAGTGATTAAAATAGTGGAAGATATAAATTGTGATAGATATAAGAGAGGGTGAGTAAATTTGACCGCAGAAAATATGTTTCACTACAGTGTCTTGGGTTTTAAAATCAAATATAAGGTGGTCGCCAGGGAAATATTCCCAATTATTCAAATACCCAAGTCAATTGGGTTTTATAGAGATTTTAATTAACAATACAATGAGTAATCAAAGAAAGAGAGAGAGAGTAAGAAAGGAATAAGTATGAAGGGCCTCAAGCCAATATGGCCTAGACCTGAGTCTTAAAAGAGAAATCAGTCAGTTTTTTAACACTCACCACAAGGTCTGACTAAACAAGGATACTAGTGACACCAGGCCAGCGTCCTTCCTCAAAGAGTCTTCCAGCCAGAGATTGTTTCAAAGGGCCTCTCTCAAGAGCCTCCAGAGCTCCTACCCCAGAGGGACAGAGCCCCTCAGAGGAGCTCCTCAAGGAGCTCTCCTTCAGAATGAGATTTCCTCCAAGAGCACTTCTCCTTAAAGAGATCTATCTCCAAGGAAAGAGCCCTCAAGCATCAGTCCTCAAGGAAATGAGTCTCTCAGAATGAGATCCTCCAGAATGAGAATCAGAAATCGAGATCCTGAATGAGATCCAAGCTCTTATTTTTAAGGGCAAAAATTTCCTCTGTCACCTCCCCTAAGTCCTTACATCTACCAATCACTGTAGATGTTTCTAAAGGACTGCCCATTTTGAATTCACAGCTGAGTAGTTTTAATCTCTTTAGTAAGTCAGAAAAAAATGCTGCTGTGTCGACAAATTTCATTAAGAAAAAAACCTCTGAATAAGTTATCACCCTTTTAGGTTTAAGTAGTTTACAAGTTGCCCCACCTATATGGGTACCTAGCATCCCATTGTATCAATTTTAAAAACAGGCATGACTCAAAGAACTTCCTGTCCTTTGCATAAGCATGGGGCAAAGCACTTTCATTGTTCAGCAAGGAGTTTTCTGTCCTAAAGCAGTCCTAAGTAGGGTGGAGTAGGGATATTCCCAAGGCAAGGAGTTTTCACATTCAAGTAGAATTCTCACTATCTGCTAGGGAATTTTTTTAAGTAGAAGATTCTCCAATGGGGAAATTTCCAACATTCATAAGTCTGAGAAATTTTAAGGTTTACAGGCCCAGGGCAAATCATCACAACCCTTTGGAGCTTTAGTTTCTTCATCTGTAAAATGGAAACAATAATATCTATAGTCTTTAGTTCACTAAGACTCAAATGAACTAATTAATGTATGGAAAACAATTGATACACTTCAAAGCACATAGAGAATATCTGTTATTATTGATTTCCCAATCAGTCCAGCCAGAACAGTGAGTGTGCTCTTCTCATATTTACCTGCACATATTCCAACCATGATTCGGGAAAAGATGATGATCTCAAAGGACTTTGCCACTTTGCTGCATCCCATCAGAATTGCAGGGACAATGGAAAAGATGTTGTTGATCAGCAAAGTCCCCTTTCTATAAAGAAAAAAATCATAAAGTCCCCTCTCTTGATAAGAGAAGCATGCAGTAACTCTTGGGGCATCTAGAGAGTGGAGTAACTTTAGAACATTCAATCTGGAGTCAGGAAGACCTGAATTACAAGTTATATAACCAAGGGAGGGTCATCGAACTCCCATGAGCCTTAGTTTATCTCTTTTTAAAATTAAAACAACATTTTTAACCCTTACTTTCTGTCTTAAAATCAGTTCTAAAGAAAGGCTTGGCAATTGGGGTTAACTGATTTGCCTACAGTCATATTAGTAGGAAGTGTAGAGGACAAGATTTGAACCCAGGATCTCCTGTTTCTAGGCCTGGCCCTCTATCCACTGAGCCATATATCTGCCCCTCCTCAGTTTCTCTCATTTGCAAAATAAGAGGGTGGGATTCTGTGGCTTCTAAAGGCCCAACATGGTATCTCACCACAAGTCTCTAAGGAAAAAGCTTAGATAATCAATAATTAGGTTCAATAGAGAGAGTCAAGATAACTGAGAGCAAATCTAACCTCAGACATTTTACTACTGGAGTGACTCTTGTCAAGTCACTTAATCTCTGTTGGCCTCAGTTTCCTCATCATAAAATGAGGATGACAATAGCACCTGCCTCCCAGAATTGCTTTGAGAATCAAAAGAAATTAAAATTTTAAATTTACAAATTTCAAAGTAGTATAAAACTGGGCTTTCTATTATTATTAAAGCAGTGTATTCTTGTTCAGATACAGAACTTAGGTCCCTCCCCTCCAGCTTTGACTTTTTGTGATTTTACTTTCTGAGTTCTCTTCTAGCTCCAAATCCTAAGAATGCTTATTTTAAATTATAATATCTGCGGACATATATGTGTACATGTGTATATATTTACACATATGAATTCATATGAAGACTTATGAAATACATATTTTAGTTCATTAGCACTCATACTTCTAAGATAGATGCTATACTTTTTGAGAGGTAGCTGGGGGATGGCTCAGTGGTCCTAGAGTCCAGAAGATCTGAGTTCAAATAAAGCCTCAAACATTTATTGTGTGACCCTGAGCAAATCATTTATCCTGTTTGACTCAATTTCCACTTCTGTAAGAATGAAAACAGTAAGAGTTCTTACCTCCTTCCAGGATTTGGGGGAGAATTTAATGAGATAATATCTGCAAAGCATTTGGCGGAATTTTGGCAGAATTAACATTAGCCTCATTTGACTGAGAAGAAAGTTGAGGCTAAATGACTTGTCTATGGTCATAGAGGTGGTGTCATGAGCAGGATTTGAATCTGGGTGTTCCTGACTCCAAGTCCAGCAATTCATCTACTCTGCCACTCAGCTCAAGAGCACAGCCTGAAATTTTAATTCTAAACGTTCAAAGTTCTCCCAAGGTCCGATGATGGATTCCCAGGGATTGGAGAACTCTCCCTTACCTTCCACAAGAATTTACCATTGGGCCAACCATGAGTGACCCCAGGAAACCTCCTAGAGGAAACATGGACACAGTGACAGACCACAGCAGGGTCAAGGATGAGCTACTTAAATACTCCGAAGTCCTATTAAAGTAGGTTGTGTTGTAAAAATTTTGCATGATCTGAAAACATACCAAACAAGAGAGAGAATTAGACTTTACCTGGAGAAGAGAAGATTACCAGGAGGAAGGGTCATGTGAACAGTTTTCAGGAATCCAAAGAAAGATTCCATGGAAGAGGGACTGGACTTATTCTGCTGGGACTTAGAACTAAGACTAATGGGTAGGAAATTCCAAAAGAGTGACCAGTTTCAATTTGGAGTCAGGAAATGGTAGGAGCTGTCCAAATGCGGAGTTGCTGACCAGGGACAGGGCTCTCTGTCACTGGAGGTCTTCAAGGAGAATGTGGATGACCACTTGCTGGGGATGGGGCAGAAGAAATGATCATTCCAGTACCAGTATGAGCTGAAATTAATGGCTACTGAGATGCCTTCCAACTCTGGGGTTCTTGGTTGCGCCAGCAAGAAATGTAATTGAAGCTATTAAGCACCCCATTCATCCAATCGCTCTCTAATTCTCAGACACAAACATCAGCAAGATTGAGTAGAGGGAAAGCAGGGACTGAATATAATTTCCTTCAAGGATAACTGATGTTGTAACCTGATCTTGCCAATGTGATTGAAGAAAAGGTCAGGCAGCTGCCACCAGGATCATCAGTCCATACAACTACCTCTAGTGAGGACCAAATATGTATATGGAGAGCCCTGAACCTGAGGAAAGGCTGCTCCATCCTCATTCCTCAGCTTGCCCACATTCTCTTGACTACATCACAGACGGACAGAAGGCTGGGGCTGGAAGGGACCTAGTGCAACCCAGACCTCAATGGGAATGCCCTTTGCAACCAACTCAACAAGTGATCTTCTGGCTTTTGCTTGAAGGACCTCCAGTAACTCCCGAGGCAGCCCATCTCACTTTGGGATGGCTTCAACTGTCAGGAAGGTTTTCTTTTCATGGGACCCAAATCTGCTTCCCTACAATTACAGCTTCCACTGCTCCTTGTTTGCCTTCTGGTGCCAAGCTGAGCCAATTGAATCCCTCCTCCACATGGCGAGCCTTCAGACACATGGAGAGAGATTCTTGAAGATGTCGTGCAGATGGCAGGAGCTTTGAGAGCTGGGAACCCTCCCCTCACCCTTTATATTTTGTGTATCCCCATAGTAGTGAGTCTTATACATAAAAGCCTTATACATAAGAAATCTTTAGGAAATGTTTGTCCAGTGAAAAATGACTCTCCATTTCCCTGGCCAGTGCCACCTACCTCTGCTGGGGAGTTAACAACAGCAACATTGTACCCATACTGGAAAGATGATCCAAATGCAGCCACCAGTGTTGCCAGCCCCAGAACCAGGGTTAACTTCTGTGGGAGAGATGATGTCTTATTAGGGGAAAGGTCTGGGGAAGTCAGAAAAGTCATTAATGCCTCTGGGAACAGTTGCTATTTTTCTACCAATTGGGCTAGTCTTGGAGAAAAGCTTATGGGAATCCCAGGACCTAAAGGGCACAGTGAGGCTCCAATTAGATTCTTCTAAACTCCTTCCTTCAGTTGGGCTAATCAACCAGGTGATCAGCATTTATTACTTATGACACTGTGCCAGCCACTGTGCCAAGCACTAGCCTTAAGGCTATGAAGGCTAATCTTTGCTTATAGTCAACATTCTCAAATTTAAACCTATAAGCACAAAGACTCCTGAAACATAACAGAAAGGAAATTGGTAAAGAAACTGCCACTGGTTTTCCTGGGATTTTGTGGTGTGGCAGAAAGCACACAGGATTTACAGTCAGAGGATCTTAGTTTATATTCCATCTCTCATGTTGAAGTAATTTAGCTTCTCTGGGTCTCAGTTTCTTCACTTGTAAAATGAAGGGATTGGACTCCATCATATCTAAGACCCTTCCCAGGGGTTAATCTATGATCCTTGGAGTTTGAACTTGGGGAAGTCACTTAATCTCCCTGGGCCTCAGTTTCCTCACCTGTAAAAGGGGGGGCTCAAACTAAAGGATATCTATGTATCTTCTAGCTCCAGCTCTGGACTTCTAGGATTTGTTTGGGGGTTTACAACTCTTCTTCCTAACAACTACCCCATGAAAGAAGGATAGCAACTCTTCATAGTTATTTCCCTTCTGTCACTGAGGAAACTGAGGCCCAAGGGGAAGGAACACTGTGGGCTCATCCAGTTAGGAGATATAGGGATCATGATTCAAACTTAGGTCTCCAGTTCAAGCTTCTGGTTCGTCCTTCTATGTTGCCCCCTAGAGAGAAGTCCCAACAATCCTACTGAGGGAGCATGTGTTGTATATTTGATGTAAGACTTCGCTTGAGGATTTCTAAAGTAAACACCATCTGGATTATGGTTGTCACTTGGGTGATGGAGAAATTGGATTCCCATTTATAGTAGTCTTCAATGACAGACAGAGGAATTCAATAGTCTAAAGTAAGACCCTAGAGCCCACCTATAAACCCATCGCATGTGCCTTTAATTTGAAGAGGGGATCTGAGATTTCACTCTTATTACATGTTATGTATCTCCTTGTCTGGCTCTGAAGAACCCTACTCATCCATCTTCAAAGATAAGCTTAACATCTCAGGGAGGCAGGGAGGGTGATCAGGTGTTGTTGCTAGGTTTAGAGGCAGGAAGAACCGAGTTCAAATCCTACTGGAGAGTTTCTAGTTGAGAGATCGTAGATGATTCACTCCACCTCATCCTCAATTTTCCCATTAGCAAAAGGGGGATAATAAAATATTTACAAGGTTGTTGTAAGTCTCAAGTGAGACAATATATGACAGGTGCTTGCAAAAATTCATAATATGATATTATTTTCAGTTATTATTATTATTTTTTAAACACTCACCTTGTGTCTTTATATCAATTCTAAAACAGGAGAAAGACAAGGGCAAGGCAATCAGGATTAAGTGACTTGCCCAGGGTCACACAGCTAGGAAGTGTCTGAGGTCACATTTGAACCCAGATCCTCCCCAATTCCAGGCCTGGGGCACTATCCACTGTCTTACCTAACTGGCCCAGTTATTATTTTTCGAGAATAATGTCTACATCTGATAGAGACATACAATGTGGCATAGTGCAGAGAGCTAATCTCAGAGCCAGTAAGACCTGGATTCCAATCCCATCTCTTATACTTATTAGCTGTATAACCTTGAACAAGTCCCTAAGACAGTAGAGAGTTTCCTCATCAAGAAGTTCCCTTTAAATAATGAAACCACAATTCCCCATTCCTTTTCCCTACCTCTGATCGAATAGGAGAGATTTAAAGGCAGAGATTATTTCCCTTTTGTATCTCAGTGAGCAAGCATGAATGAATGATCTCACCAGATCAAAAGGGAATCAACAAGCATTTATTAAGCCCTTTTCTATACTAGGGCTTTGTACTGGGTGTTGGGAATATGAAGACAAAAGGGACCTCTGAGCTTAGCTACTTCCTAGCTGTGTGACCCTGGGCAAGTCACTTAACCCTTGATCCCTAGCCATTACCACTCTTCTGCCTTAGAACCCATATACAATATTGATTCTAAGAAGGAAGGGGGAAAAAAAAAGATTGGAAAGGTTCAGGCTCATCCCATTGTCTGGGAAATCCTTACTCCCTGTTTTCCCCCTCCTGATGCACAGGAGCAGATGACAGAAAAGTCCATTTTCCCCTCTGAATAGGCATCTTCAACAAGCAGTGTCAGACAAATTATTCTGATACCACCTTCTTTCAGTTTTCATTTCAGTGTGCTATTTGAAACCGTTGTAATCAAAGTGATGGCAATTAACTTGGGATTTCTGGATCATTCAAGGTGTGGAGGAGAGGGAGAGAAAGGAAGCCAGAACTGTTCAAGAGAAAGGCTTGCTTTCTTCTCTTCTGCAGAGCTGGCTGGGTCACTAAAAGGAATTTCTGGGATGTCACAGGATCATCAATTTATAGAGGTGAAAAGCCTTCCATTCATGGATGAGTATTCCAAGACTCAGAGTAGCTAAACAGCTTGCTCAGTCACACAGATAGCAAGGATCTGAGGTAATGTGGAGAAGAGAGAAGTTACAAGAAAATGCATGCAAAGGACAGAAGCTGGAAATGGGTCAACTGTCAATCAAAGGAAAATTCCATTTGGAATATTACTGGGAAAAGCAGTTTGGAGCCAAGCCAACTGGGACTGTTTTTCTGGTCCGTGGCTGATGGTGGTGACTGAAGGAAGAAGCTGGGTTTATCTCTGGGACTTGGGATAATCAAGTTGGAGGTGACTTGGCTGATTTGAAGGCAGAAGAAGAAGGACAATAGTCCATATATCTCTAGCCCAGGTCTTCTGGTTTCTAGGTTTGGTTCCCTACTCATTCTACCACACTGCCCGTTGATGATGATGGTAGTAGTGATTGTGCTAACATTCTAAAGTGCACAGATCCCAGGCCCATACAAGCATGGGCTAGAAAGCCACATGGTGGAGAAAAGCTCCTTTTGTTGGAGGGCACATCAGAGCAACGACCCAGCATGCCAAACTAGCCAAGGCTAAGGGGAAGTAATCAATAACTAGTTATGTATCATCTCTGGGGCTAGAAGGCTCCTGGTCTCTTGCCTGCTTTCCACACTTACTGGCTAGCCTCTGAACTTAGCCACTCTCTCACCCTTGGTCCATGCATTCAATAAACAAGCAAGTCCAAATAGACAGTCAGATTTTAAAAACAAAGTTTAAATACCGCAGAAACAGAAGATAAGCACCCACTGGGAGAATCATTTACCCAAAGGTAATGGCTTACAGCTGTGTCCAGAGGGGATGGAAATGGGCTTTTTTCTCTTCCACACTCTTTCCTGAATCAGGAGTGGAAAAGCAGGAAGTGACCTCCAGTGGGGGCTGTCAGATGGGCAACAAGCAAGGGTCATTCATGTCTTGTCCCTTAATTGTAGGTTTCTAGCCAGGCTCTATTCTATATCTTCTCTCCTTTATCTACACCCTCCTTCTTGGTGATCTCATCATCTCTTATTATTTCAAGTAGGATAATCTTGCAGATGACTCCAAAAAATCCAAACATACCACTCTCACCTTTCTCCCAAGCTCCAGACCTGTATTCTAGCAATCTATTGGACAGCTTCCACCTGGATGTCCTTTCAGCATCACAAACGCAACAGATCCAGCTCAGGACTTTACCCTCCCTAAACCTATCCTTTCTTCCAATTTCACCATTCGTCCAATTACCCAGGCTTGTACCATAGGAGGAGTCAGCCCTAATTCTCTACCCTCATTCACTACCCTGCCCGGTTACTCCCCAAATATTGTCAATTCTAACCTCCACAACTTCTCTTGGACCTGTCCCTTTCTCTCCACTTACTACACTAACTCAGGTCTCATCACTTCCTGCCTAGGAGTAGTTTCTCATTTTTTTCTCTCAACATCCAGGCCCTCCTCTCCCCATGTCATCTTCTGGGCTGCCAATTAGATATTCCTAAAGTACAGGGTTAATCATGCCCCTCCCTGACTCAAGAAAATTCATGTCTCCTCTTGCCTCTCGGATGAAATACAAACTTCTATTTAAACTAGCCCGAAACTCTCTTTTCGGGGTGATCGCACACCCCTTCCCCTCCCAATATTGCTACCATTCACAAAATTCCGTCTCCTATCTCGGTTCCAGAATGCTCTCCTTTCCTCACTTGGGGTTCTAAGATGGGTAACTGAGAATCACATCTGTTCCGTGATTTGCCTTTTTTTCTGGTGGTGTGACTCTGCAGGAAGAGCACCCCCAAACTGGCTGGCCTGACTTACATACAGAGTGTAAAGTGGGAAGATGCCCCCACCCAAAGGCATGGCCAAGGTGTGGCCATCCTTAGAGGTTCATATCTCAACCTACAGACATTTCCCGCCCAAGAGTCTTGTTGTAATGCAAATGATCTTGGCAGAGGTGATGAGGTCTTAGCAATTATTACCACCTTTATTTATTTATTTCCCAGGTACTAGCTATTGGGGGTACAAAGGCAAAGAGGGAAACTGGCCCCGTTTTAAAGTACCACTGAGGGAGGTTATTTGTGGATATAGAAGAATGTGTAACATATACACACAGCATAAATACAATATATCAGGCCAAAACAGCTGAGCAGGTGAGAAAAGGCTTCAAGGAGACATCAGGAATTGTCAAGGCAGAGGTAAACAATGGAGAGAAGGCCAGGCATGGATGGATGACAACCCAGGCAATACAAAGGGTGGGGAGTGGGAGATGGGAGACAGAAATGTGTGCGCAAAGAACTTTTAGAAGAACAATTTGGAGGGGCAGCTGGGTAGCTCAGTGGATTGAAAGTCAGGCCTAGAGATGGGAGGTCCTAGGTTCAAATCTGGCCTCAGACACTTCCCAGCTGTGTGACCCTGGACAAGTCATTTGACCCCCATTGCCTAGCCCTTACCACAATACACAGTATTGACTCCAAGACAGAAGGTAAGGGTTTAAAAAAAAAAAGAAGAACAATTTGACTGGACAGTTGGGGGTATGGAGAAGAGTAAATGTGTAGGCAAGTTAGGTCCAGATCGAAGAGTTTAAAATACTAAAACCTTTTAGAAGTAATAGGGAGCCATCAGAATTTACTGAGTAGGGGGTGGCAGCTAGGTAGCCTAGAATGAAAAGGACTCATCTTCCTGAGTTTAAATTCAGTCTCAGACAACTACTAAGTGTGTGACCTTGGGTAAATCACTTCCCCTTTTGGATTGTTTCCCGTCTGTAAAATAAGCTGGAGAAAGACATCGTGAACCACTCCAGGGTCTTTGCCAAGAAAACCCCAAATGGGATCATGAAGAGTTGGACATGACTGAAAATGACTGAACAACAATGGCAGCATTGGATGTGCATTTGGGATTAATGACTGTGGAGGATGGATTAAAATTAGGACAGACTTGGAAGCAGGAGGCCAATTTGAAAACGAATACAAGGAAAATTTGACTAGGGAAAGAAAGATGGGGCCAAAGAAAGTCCTAAGCAGCAGTCTTGGGTGGGGTAAAATAGTTCTTGGTCATATAAGATAAGGGAAAAGACAAGAGGGAGCAGCAGCAGGTGGGGCAGGAGCAGAGACACAGGAAGAGGACAAACAGCTCAATGAGCCTGAAACTGAGTCACAAGACCAAGATACAGCTGGAACCTCTGCCAGGGCTCAGCTGTGTGACCTTGGACAAGTCCCTGAAATTCCCTGGGGCCTCAGTCAATTCATCCTAAAATGGGGGAGGAGACTAAATGTTCTCTTAGGTCTCTCCCAGCTCTAGATCTCTAATCCCTGCTCCCCTGATCCAGTGCCCAGGGGTGTGGCAAACAGCTCTCCCCATTCCAGGCCCAGAGAGGACTTGGCACCCTAAGGGCAGGGACAAAGGGGGCCTCCACCTTCCCTTCATCTAATGATTTCTCAGATTCTTTGAATCAGTAGACCATTTCAGGACTTTGTTTGCATTTCTTCCTCCAAAGCCACCCCAAGGATTCCTGCCTTGCCTTCCCAGGAGCTCTGCCACTTGGGTTGACCCAGGAAAGACAGGGCTGTTCGAGCTGTGGAGCAGCATTGAAAATGAGACCAGGGACAATGTGAACCCCTTTATCAGGCAGCAAAGGTGGGGCAGACCTGGAGGCTCAGCACGTGGAGAGCAGTGTATCCAAGGCTGCTGAATTGAGTCACAGAGTTAGAGCTCAAAAGAGCCTTAGAAACCATCAGGTCCAGTCATCCTATTTTACAGCTGAGGAAACTGAGGCCAGGAGAGATTAATAGTAATAGCTGACATTGATGGAGTATTTGCAAAACACTTTGATGATATTATCTCATTTGGGTACAACAGGTGTTATTATTTTAGCCTTTTTAAAGGGGAGGAAATTTCAGTAAGGGGATGCAACTTGCCCAAGACCACACCTTCAGGCTGCTTGCGCAGTACTGAGGGACCCTTAAGGGTGAATGCCTCTTCCTTTCAGTATTATGTCTGTGTGTAGGTGCACTGGAGCACATGATTACAGTAGAGTGAAAAGAACAGGGAGCTTGGAATCAAGAGATCTGGCTTTGAATTTTCCATCAGACACTAACTGTGTGACTCTAAGCAAGTTACTTAGCCTCTCTGAGACTCAGTTTCCCAAGTGCCAAATAGCTTGATAATAATAATTCGTGTAAGGCAGCTAGACAGCACAAGGGATAAAGCACCAGGCTTGGAGTCAGGAGGACCTGGGTTCAAATCTCGTCTCAGACTCTTCCTACTTGCATGACCCTGGACAAGAAACTTAAGACTGACTGCTTAGCTCTTACCACATATCTGTCTTAGAACTGATAGAAGGGAAGGATTTTGGTTTTTTCTAATTGGTTGCTCTGGGGACAAAGCACTTTACAAATGATGCCATAAAAAAGTGCCATATGATGATGCTTATGATGATGATAGTTATTTCCATTCTAGCAGGCCCCAGTTCAAATCTAAGGAGACCACTTAGCTGCCAGCAGTGCTCTATGTTCTCCCAAGGGCTGTTTGGCAGAGAAAAGGCATAAAATGAAAAAAGAGAACAGTAATTTGAAGGCTCTTTCTTTATCTCTCTCTCACCACACAAGCATAAACACACACCCAGACCCACAGGCATCTCTGGCACAAAAAGTTTGCTAGTTCTCTAATTAGTTTAAAAGCAAAACAATAGAAAAAAACCTCCTGCTATCCAAATAGCCACAATAAAATTTTCTATTATGAGCATTTTCTGACTTCAGAACTCATTTTCCAAGGGTCTAGATGAGGAACAAAACCCAAATTTGATCCTTTGATTTCCACATGAGAGGCAATGCAGTGAGCTAGAGTTCTGACCTTGGAGTCAAGAAGACCCAAGTTTCAATCCTGCTTCTGATACTGGACTCTTCAACCCATCTGAACCTCAGTTTCCTCATCCGTAAAATGGGGATAATGAAACCTGTAGTACCTACCTGGAAAAATTGCTATGAGGGTAGAATCAACTTACATATGTAAAAATACTTGGCAAACCTAAAAAATCCTCTGTCTACTATTGTTATTTTTATTATTTTTAAACCCTTTTCCTGCATGATGATATTGAGCCAATTCCATCTTCCAGCCTCCTCCTTTCCTTTTTTCCCTCAAGTCCCTTTAATGAAACCAGGATGGGGACAGAATTAAATTCAGTTCAATTTGACTGTATAAAGTTCCTACTCTATGCCAGAAACTATGCTAGGCTCTAGAAACACACACACACACACACACAAAAGGTCAGGGGCAGCTAGATGACTCATTAGAGTGCCAGGTTTGGAGTTGGGGAAACCAGGGTTCAAATCTGGATTCAGATACTTCCTAGCTGTGTGATCCTGGGCAAGTCACTTGACCACAATTGCCTAGCCTAGCCCTTACTGCTCTTCAGCTTTAGAACAAATATTTAGTATTGATTTTCATATAGAAGATAAGGATTAAAAAAAGAAAACAAAAAAGGCTAGAGCAATTAGGTGGCTCAGTGGTTTGAGAGCCAGGCTCAGAGATAGGATGTCCTGGGTTCAAATTTGACCCCAAACACTTCCTAGCTGTGTGACCCTGGGTAAGTCACCTAACCCCTATTGCCTAGCTGTAACATTTTTTTGCCTTAGAACCATTATACAATATTGACTCTAAGATGGAAGGTAAGGATTTAAAAAAAAAATGTTTGAAAGGTCCTGCCCTCAAGGAGCTTATATTCTTAAATCTATGGGGGGCCAAGTGGCCAAGGATCCCATCTTCCACATGCCATATGAGCAGTGGCAGGGGTGTCTCTTCTGAGTTTCCTTCCACTGCACTGAGTTCGAACCAGTGAATCCATCTGTGGTATCCCTCTCTATCCCTGGAGAGATTCTTCCCAAGTTCTTTGTCCATTTCTCCCCAGTTCCTGCTCAGGTTTGTTAGTCCCCCAAGAGTCTGCCTTCCCTAGGCTCCTGCCCAGCCTGGAAGACTTACCCCTTGGTTCTTCTTGACTTGCACAGCATCGTCCATCCTTCCTCTAGGAAAGCAGAACTCTTCTGGCTTCCTTTTAAGCAGAGTAGCCAGCGTAGTGGATAGAAAGGGAAGACATGTGGGCTGCACTTTGGACGTGCTAGGGAACAGCCAATGGTATTTTTACAGCCCAACCTGAGCCTGCATAAATAACCCTCTGAGATCCCTGCAGGTCTGCCTTCCAGGTCTGCCTCCCTCTTGCTCATTCTTGAAATTAATGGCCAGGCTGAGATTTAAAGGGGCCACTGCTCTCTCTTGCGTGCCCAGTCCCGCCCTTCCCCCTCCCCAGCTGAGATAGTCAGAGTTCTGCATTTCTGTCCCAGAGATGGGGCAACCAAAGGTTATTTTTGTCAGGGGCGTCTGGAACATCACCGCTGTTACCCGATCCTAAGGTACAGCAAGTAATGTGGGGGCAACTGACGGGGTCAAGAGAGGCTTTGAGTGAGCCCACAGAGGAACAGGAGACCTACAGCATTTTTCCACCTAGAGGTTTTTCCATAATGACAAGTACATTGTGTATGAGAGCTACAACCATCCACAAACAAGGCAGGCAAGTGAAGCTTTGTCTAGGATGAGAAAGGGATTAAAAGCACCAATAATAGCAAATTTCACAATGTACCCCTGCAGAAAATGGTTCCCAATAAGTAGTGCAAAGATAGGAAGTGACAGTTGCAAAGATGCTCCATGGAAATGATTGGCTAAAATAAGGCTTAATGTTTGCCTCACAATCATCAGATTGGCAAAAATGACAGAGGTTGGTGAGGCTGTGAGAAGACAGGCACCCAGATGCACTGTTGGAAATAGGAAGTGGTTCAACCATTCTGGAAAGCAATTTGAATAGGAACTTTCAGACTGATATCTCCTCAAGGCATACCTCCCCCCCCCAAGAATTCAAAGAAGAGGAAAAGGTCTCATAGATATAAAAATATTTATGGCAGCAACTTTTACTATTGCTGTCCAGTCACAGTTCAATCCTTTGTCATCCTGTTTGGGGTTTTCTTGACAAAGATACTGGAGTGGTTTGCCATTTCCTGCTCCAGCTCATCTTATAGTTGAAGAAACTGAGGCAAAAAGGGTTAAGTAGCTAGAAAGTGTCTGAGGTCAGATTTGAAATCAGGAAGATGAGTCTTCCTGCTTTCATGCCCCATTGCTCTACCCATTATGCCACCTAGCTGCGCCAGCTATTACTATAACAAGAACATAAATTATTGCATGGCTGAACAAATTGTCACACATGATTGCCACAGTATGTAACTAGAAATGAAAATGTGAAGTATTCAAAGAAACTAAGATGACAGAGTCAGGACAATAATTCACATGATAACTAACTACAATAGTGCTTTGAAATTAAGACACTTCAGAACTCCGTTTAATCTCCTGATGAATCATGATCTTAGGGAATGGGGTGGCAAAGTATGTCTCATCTTTTGGCATAGAGGTGGTGAACAACAGGAGTGGAATGAGACATATGGTTGGTCATGGCCATTGTATAGACTAGTGATGGTGAACCTTTTACAGGGGCAAGTGATGTGAGAAATGTCCTCAGGTGAGGGGGAGGGGAACAGCCCAGCCCTGTATCCCTCTAGCATTCTAGGAACAAACTCTGGTGAATTCTGTGCTGGGGTTGATGATACTCATGCCCACAGAGAGGGCTCTGAATGCCCCCTCTGGCGTGTATATCATAGGTGTGCCACCATGGGTATAGATTAACTACCTGTTTGCTACAAGGGAGTGCTCTATTATTAAATAACAAGGAAGGACTCATAACAAAGTATCAGTGCTGGGTTGTGTTTTTTTTTTTTTAGGTTTTTTAAAGGATTTTGGGGGGGGCAGCTGGGTAATTCAGTGGATTGAGAGCCATTCCTAGTTTCAAATCTGGCCTCAGACACTTCCCAGCTGGGTGACTCTGGGCAAGTCATTTAACCCCCATTGCCTAGCCCTTACCACTCTTCTGCCATGGAACTAATGCACAGAATTGATTCCAAGATGGAAGGTAAGGGTTTTAATAATAATAACTAAAAAAAAAAGGAGGATTTTGGAGAAGCTAAGTTGCTCAGTGGTTAGAGAGCCAGCTCTAGAGATAAGAAGTCCTGGGTTCAAATTGTAAACCTTAAAATTTCACAGACTTATGAATGTTAAAAATTTTACTCCACGTTGAGGAATCCTTAAATTCCCTACTGAGAAACATTCCCCATTTTGATGTGAGAACTCGCCAGGATCAGAAATGGGAGGACCTCTATTCCACCCGTACTTAAGAATGCTTTAGGGCAGAAAACTCCTTGCTAAACCAAGAAAGTACTTGGATCCATGCTTATGGTGGGGCAAGGAGTTCTTTGAGCCAGGCCTGTTTTTAGAATTGATACAATGGGATGCTAGGTACCTAAAAGGGTCGGGCAAGTTTTCTCTTGATGAGATTAGCTGACTCAGCTGTGTTTTCTCTCTTTCAGACTTACTGAGGAGATTGGTCGACTTAGCAGGAATTTAGATGGGCAGTCCTTTGGAAAGCGTCTACAGTGATTGGTAGATGTAGGGACTTAGGGGAGGTGACATGGGAGAAAAACCCCTATATAAGAAAAAGCAGAATCTCTTGAGGAGATATATATCCTTTTGGAGAAATCCTTTTGGAGGATCTCTGATGAGGATCGCTTGGGAAGAATCTCTTGAGAGAGGCTCTGGAGAAGGGAAGCTCTTGGAGGACAATCTCTAAGGAGGTCTCCCTGGAGCTCCTCTAAGGGGACTCTGTTCCTCTGGAGGCTCTGGAGAGAGGCCCTTTGGAACAGTCTCTGACTGGAAGGCTCTCTGGTGAAGTCAGCTGAGATGGAGCTGGCCTGGTGTCACTAGAATCCTTGTTTAGGCAGACCTTGTGATGAGTGTTAAAAGACTGACTGACTGATTCTCTCTCTTAAGACTCAGGTCTAGGTCATATTGGCTTGAGGCCCTTCATAATTATTCCTTTCTTACTCTTTCTCTCTTTCTCTAATTCCTCATTATATTATTAATTAAAAATCTCTATAAAACCCAGTTGACTTGGGTATTTGAATAATTGGGAATATTTCCCTGGCGACCACCTTATATTTGATTTAAAAACCAAGATACTGTAGTGAAAAACTCACCCTCTCTTATATCTATCACAATTTATATCTTCCACTATTTTAATCACTACAGTTTAAGACATCAACCATTTTAAATCTAACAAAATTTGACCTCAGACATTTCCTAGTTGTGTGACCCTGGGCAGGTCACTGAACTCCAATTGCCTAACCCTCACCACTCTTCTTTCTTGGAACCAATACTTACTACTGATCCCAAGGCAGAAGGTAAGCAGTTTTTTGTTTTTGTTTTTAAAGATCATCAATAAAGCAGTTTTAAAGAAAATAAGGGAAAATGGTTAGAATGAAACATAGAATTACACCATAAAAGTAGCAAAAGAAGGGGATGTGGTTTACTAAGAAGCATCTTTATATCAAATATCTCTGACATATATCTATGATAGATATCTTACAGAAATATATGACTAAAAACCATTCCCCAATAGATAAGTGGTTAAAAGATATGAATAATCAGTTCTCAAAAGAACTTCAAATTATTAACAACCATATGCAAACAAAGGACTTTATTCCCATATCCAACTATGAAAAAAGACAAAATAAGGAATAGTCAATGCTGGCACAGTTGTGGAAAGGCAGACATTGCTGATCTAGCTGTGAATTGAAAAGTGATTTGGAAATATACAAAGAAATTAATGAACATGCCCTACTCTGACTCAGAGATGCCACAGTTCATCCTATAATTCAAGGAAATTGATGATAAAGAGAAAGTTCCCATTATATACCAACCTATTTATTGCTGCTCTCTTTTGGAAAGCAAAGAGTTGGAAACAAAGGAGATTTCCAACAATTAGAAAATATCCAAACTAATTAAGGTAGAGTATAGATAATGAAATATTACTGTTCTCGGAGAAAAATGAACATGAAGAATGCAGAGAAGTATGGTAAGACTTACATGAACTGATAAAGCAAACAGGACCAGAGAAACAATGTACATAATGTCTACAGCAATGTAGAAAGAATAACAGCAGAGCAATTCAATCTGAATGCTATGGAATGATAATGACCAAATTTGGCCAAAGAAGAAAAATGAGAAGGCACCTCCCCCTTATTCTTTGCAGAGGTGGGAACCCATGGGTATGGAATATCATAACATCAAACTTTTTTGATTAGTTAGTTAATTCACTCATTTTTTCCCTCTTTTAAGATTCTTTATAATGAGATATGGCTCTCTGGTAGGAGTTGGGAAAGGGTTATAGTGGGAAACTATATTAAGGTGCTATTTTTTTAAAATATATTTTATTTGATCATTTCCAAGCATTAATCGTTAAAGATCATTTTCTTTTCCTCCCCCCCCCCCACCCCCCATAGCCGACGCGTAAGTCCACTGGGCATTAGATGTTTTCTTGATTTGAATAAGGTGCTATTTTTAAAAAAGTTAATATTTGTATAATATTTATTATGTAACAGGCACTGTGCTAAGCTCTTTCCAATTATCACCCTGTTAGCAAGTGTCTCATTTGATCCTCACAACAACCCTGAGAAGTAGGTGTTATCCCCATTTTTATCAATGAGGAAACTGAGGCAGACAGAAGGTATGTGACATGCTCAAGGTCACAGTGTCTGAGGTTGGATTTGAACTCAGATGTTCAAGCCTGGCACTCAATCTACTGATATCAAAGATATCCAACACAATGTATTTAAAAGAATGAAGTGATTTTTCTCTTTCCCTCAACTGAATTTGTCACAATTTACTTCTTGTATTATTTTTCCAAATTGTCCAAGAAACAAATCTTGATATTACTTCCTGCAGATATGTGATCCCAAGAACTCTGAGAAGTAGAAAAGCCAAGCTACTTTTATACAGTGTCAAAATAAATCTAGGTGGTTGCTTCTGGTTAAACAAATCTCTAGAATGCTAGGGAATAGGATAATGGAACCAAACACTAGGGTTCTGTATATATAATGTCAACAGTATCTAATAAAGATACAAGATACCACGATAGTCTCAAAGATCCTCCAATATGGGACTGTAACAGTTTGCAACTTCTAAACCACTGGCTTCAGCCCTTATCACAGCTTTCAGAACCAATAATTGTGTACGAAGTTAATTCAAGCTACTTGTCCCAGGAGCCAAAATGATTTATGGTTCTATAGGAAAAGGAGTCAGGGAGACTATGTTCTAAGCCAGGCCTTACTATTGACTTATTTTATGACTGGGCAAATTCTCTTTGTCCCCCTTTTTCCTCACCTCATCTGTAAAATTCCCAGATGCTTTCTAATCTCTCTGTGTCTCTTTCAGGCTCTCTCCCTCCCTCTCTTCATCAATGCCATCTCAAGGATGTCTACCTTACAGTTTTGGCCCAGTGTCCCCCAAAGGATCCCTTTAGTGGTTCCAGAGAGGTCCCTTGCCTGCTGATGAATACTTTCCTACCATTTCTAAATTTTTTTTAACATCCCAGGAGGGAGTTTCCTTTTTTCTTTTTCTCCTCTTTCACTTTCTTTCTTTGCTCCCTCCTTCCCTACCAGCCTCCCTTCCTTTTATTTCTTCATCTAAAACCTTCTTTTGAGTACTTTAAAAAACAAACTTTTATCTTCTGCCTTAATATATCAATTCTAAGATAGAAGAATGGCAAGGGTTGGGCCATTGGGTTTAAGATACTTGCACATGATCTGAGGCCACATTTGAGCTTCCCATCAACAGGCCTGGCTCTATTCACTGAGCCACCTAACTTCCCCTTTACTAACTTATTATTGCAAGGTTTTACAAATAGCAAGTAGCAAGGCTGGAATTTGAAGCCAATGCAGTGCTTTTTCCAAAACAATCATTTATTAAACTCTTACAGTGCTAGGTGCTGGAATACAAAGACAAAAGCAAGCCAGCTCCTGTCCTCAAGGAGTTTACATTCTAAAAGGGAAGAAGAAACAGTATAATATGAATACAGACAAAATACCAAATGAATACAAGGTAGTTTTAGCAGGGGCCTTGTAGCTAAGGGCTACGAGATTCATGTACAACAGTGATGGCAAACCTTTTAGAGACCGAGTGCCCAAACTGCAACCCTCATCCACATGTGAGCACCCTGTCTTACCCTCGCCAGGGGAGGAAGTGCTCCCATTAAGCTGCTGAACAGAGGTGCAAGTGAGTAGAGAAATGTCCTCAGGCATGCATGGAGAAGGGGAAGGGAGCAGCCCCCTTCAGTGTGCGCTATTACACGTGCCCTATGTTCACCAACATGGATATATAATATGGTGCTGATTGAACCGAATTTTAAAGGAAACCTGGCATTCCAAAAGATGTTGGTACAAAAGGGAGAGCCTTCCAAGTATGGAGCATTCCATCCTGGGCAAAGGCCCGGAGATAGGAAATCCTCCGACTCTAAATCCAGTGGTCATTCCAGTCAATTAGCAAACATTTCTTAAGTATCTGTTGGGTAAAGACAAGAAATTTGAAATGGTTTCTATTTGCAAAAGGGCTTCCATTCCCCTTAACAGAAAGAACAGGCGAATGCCTAATGATAGTTGAGTAGTTAAATCCTAATGACTTGGACAAGTCTTGAGTTGCCTTGACACAAACAGATAAAAAATAATAGTATTTACATAATGTTTAAAGTTATTTCATTTAGTCTGTTTTATTTCAAGGTCATCTTATTTTAATCATCCCAATAACCCAGGCGGATAGGAATTATTATTATACTCATTTTACAGATGAGGAAAATGAAGTTAAAAGACTCCTTTATCAATAACTCTGACATATTCCCCTAATTTGTTTATAGCGTCATCCTTTATTTCTGGATTATGTCCATTTTGACTTTATTCTGGTAAGTGCTATAAAGTGTTGGCCTGTAGCTAGTTTCTAACATATTGCATTCCAGTTTTCCCAGCAGTTTTTGGCAAATAGTGAGTTCTTTCCTCAAAAGTGTGGAGCTTTGGCTTTATAGAACACTGAGCTGCTATAGACATTAACTGCTGTGTATTGATTACCTAATCTATTCCATTAATCCACTACTCTATTTCTTAGTCATTACCAGATTATGTTATTGATTACTTTATAGTATAATTTGAGAACTGGTATGGCTAGACCTCCTTTCATATTTCTTTCATTAATTCTTTTGGTATGTTTAGCCCTTTGTGCTTCCATATGAATTTTGTAATTGTTTCTAGTTATATGAAATGCTTTTAGGGTAGTTTGATTGGAATGGCACTGAATAGGTAGATTAATTTAGACAGGGTTGTTATTTTCATTATGTTGGCTCAGCCTATACATGAGCACTTAATTTTTTTGCATTCTTTTAGGTCTGACTTGGTTTATGTGAAGAGTGTTTTGTAATTGTGTTCATATAGTTGCTGGGTTTATTTGGGTAGGTATAGCCCCATGTATTTTACATTTTATATTGAATTATTTTGAATGGAATTTCCTTTTCTATCTCTTCCTGTTGAATTTTGAGGGGTGTAAAAAGAAATCCTGATAGTTTATGTGAGTTTATTTTGTATTCTGAGACTTTGCTTATTAATTCTAATTCTAAATTCTTTTGGTTCTAATTCTAATCCTAATGTCTTTTGGTTGTGAAGTCATACTTGAACTCACATCTTCCCAAATCCAGGACTAGCTCTCCATTCATTGTGGCCATACAACTATGGCTCAAAGTCACACTCCTAGAAAGTTTCAGGTAGAATTTGAACTGAATCTCTCTCAAATCCAGGTCCAAAACTCTAGCCACCACCCAAGGTTGCCTCTGGACCTTCTCTGTACATTTGTTGTAGTTGTTATCTTTACTGCATTGAATCCCAAGGCAATTTTTATTAAAAGGCACATTCTTTCCTTTATTGATAGGACAAGGAAAGTGAGTCACAGTTGCCACCTTGAGCCAGTAGCTGAGAAAGCATGGCCAAAGCCAGGCTCATTACAGGGCACCCTGCTTTGCACGTGGACAGCTGCTGAATGCAGGTCAAGTAGCCAGTCTCCAGGGCAAAGTCCCACTAAAGCTCTTAGCCACTCATCTAGCCAGTTTTGTTTGCCTCTGCCAAAAACAAGTTCATTCCAGAAGTGACTGTCACTTAACTGTCTTATGGCCTTAGGCAATTAGTTTAACCTCTCAGTCCTCTGGTCTGCCAAACCAGTGTGAAGACCCAGGTCCCATTTAATATACCTCTAAGAGGCTCTTAAGTTATTAAGACTGCAAAAACTTGGAAAGAAAGGCGCTATCTTATAAAAAGGGCATTCTCCCCCAGGGCTGATAAATTATTAATAAAAGAGTAGTAGATGATTTAGAGACAGAGATAGATAGAGGAATAGATGGATGGATGGATAGATAGATAGATAGATAGATAGATAGATAGGACATTTATTAAATGCTTCTGTTGGAGGGCAGCTAGGTAGCTCAGTGGATAGAATGAGGTCTGGAGACCGGAAGTGGTCTTGGGTTCAAATTTGACCTCAAACATTTCCTAGCTGAGTGATCCTGGGCAATTCACTCGATGCCAGTTGCCTCACCACTAACCTTCCTTTAATCTGATACTTAATACTGATTATAGACAGAAGGTTTTGTTTTTTTTAAACGCTTACCTTCCATCTTGGAATTAATAGTGTGTATTGGTTCCAAGGCAGAAGAGTGGTAAGGGCTAGGCAATGGGGGTCAAGTGACTTGCCCAGGGTCACACATCTGAGAAGTGTCTATGAGGCCAGCTTTGAACCTAGGACCTCCCATTTTGGGACCTCCCATTTCTAGGCCTGGCTCTCAATCCACTGAGCTACCCAGCTGTCCCCCAGAAGGTAAGGGTTTTTAAAAAAAAATGCTTTCTGTGTGCCAGAGGAGGAACTGGGAAGAATTCTCTCCCTGGGGGATGTTGGAGGGGAGCTTTGGAGAATGGCAAAGTTCAGTAAGCAGAAGCTGGAGAGAACGTGTAAAAAGGACTGGGTTGAAAAGGATCTTACATATAGCCTAGTCCAACTCCTTCACTCTACAGAGGAAGAAAGGAAGGACCAAAACTCTTACAGGAGGTTTTTCTAGGTCTTCACAGCCTCCTTCACAGCTAGTGCCTCCTCTGGGATGATCATGCATTCTAAGCTGTCTATTCCCTTGTATGGACACAGAAGTTTTCATGCTGTCTCCCCTTTTGGCATGTGAGCTCCCTGGAGGATAGGGTTAGCTTTTGGCACTCTTTGTATCCCCACAACTTAGCACAGAGCCTGACACATGGTGGTTGCTCAAGAAATACTAGTGGACTGACTGCTTGGCCAAAAGAGAAGTGATTTGAGATTGGATTAGAAGAGACCTTTAGGGTCAGGAACTCCAACTTCCTCATGTCATAAAAGGGTGAATTGAGTACCAAAGATGCATCACTTGCCATCGGTGGTAAGAGCTATGAACCCATATCCTGACTCCAAAGCCAGGTTCTTTCCACTACATCAAGACCTGGGAAAGGGTACCCTCAGAAAATAAGATGAGTATCCTGGGAAGGCAGTGGCTCTTCTATGTTGTCCATAGTCACCAAACTGGCTCCATGTTAGGTATGGGATAAAATACAAATTCTTTTCTTTGGCCCCTTCATAGTCTGACCCCAATTGATCTTTCCAAATCCCCTCCATGTCATTCTGTCTGTTTTCTATAAATGAAGTTCTTACCACAAATGATCCTTCCAGCTAGGAAGTATCGGAGACCAGTTTTGAACCCAGGACCGCCCCATCTCTAAGCCTGGCTCTATCCACAGAGCCACCTCATTGCCCTGACAGTCCCTGTCTTCAAGGGATTCACAGTGTAATTAGAAGGGAGAGAGGGTAGAAATAAGCATTTATTAAGCATCTACTAGGTGCTAGCACTTAATTTATTTTGTTAAACAGCTTGCAAACCATCACATACAAATCAGCTTTAGACAAGGTGAACTGGAAATAATCAACAGAGCAAGTGAACAACATCAACAAAAGTTGACAAAACAACACCAACTCCCACGAAGCTCCCATTCTAATAGGGGAGATGACATGCCCACAGAGCCAGCTGCTATGACATCAAATGTAGAACAATTTCCACAATAACAATAAATGGACAATTAAATTAGATGGTGGCCTGGGAGGATTCTTCGTCAGCTAATGGAGCTCAGTTTGGAGAGATATGGTACTGGATCATTTGGTAGATGAGAAAAGCTAGCACCGGAATGGACAAGGATTTGCTTTAAGATACATAAAAACAAGGGGCAGCTAGATGGCTCAATAGGCAGAAAACCAGGCCTAGAGACTGGAGATCCTGGGTTCAAATCTTGTGTTGGACATATTCTGCCTATGTGACCTTGGGCAAGTCCCTTCACCACCCCCATTGCCTAGGCCTTATTGCTCTTCTGCCTTGGAACTAATACTTAGTATGGATTCTAAGACAGAAAGTAAGGGTTTAAAAAAAAATACACACAAACAGCAGCTGGAGTTCTCCTTTTATCTTTTAGGTAAGGTTTTTTCTTTTTAACCCCAGGATTACCCAGCTCCTACCAGGAAATATACATTTGCTGTTAATCAAATCAAGATAAAGGCTCCATTCTGAAGAATCACCTCACCCCTTCCAGCCACACCCTGGTCCTTAGCTGACCTGCACACGGCCCAAGAGCTCTCCAAGTTTATCAAGTTAATCTGAAAGGAAGGCCAAGGAATTTGAGCCCTTCTATTTTCACCAAGCTTTGGGGAGGTGGAGGACTCAAACCCCCGATGGTAATAAATCAGCAGTAAGGCACTCAAGGCTGATTGCAGACAGTCAGCCCAAGCATGTAGTCCTGCCTGATATTTCCAAGAAATGGGCCCGTTTTGAAACTTCCATCTTTGGGCTTGCTTGCTAAGTCTTTGCCCAGTGGGCTCTCTTATAGGAAGAGAACAAGAGAGATCCAGGCTGTTCTCCCCCCTCTCCCTCTCAGGGCTGTTGGATGGATTCCAGTTTAGAACGTGGGTTCGAACCAGAAAGGACCAACAACGTTCTGGGGCCCAGTTTTACTGAGGTGCTCTCTACCTTCTCCACCTCAGAGGCTGGCTGCTTTTCAACCAGGAAATGATAGAGCAGAGAATCCCCAAGTTAGGAACCTCTTCCAACTTCATCCAAATCACCTTTAAGCAAAGTTGATTGGTTCCATTCAGGGCTATTAGGGGAACTGGGGCTGCCCCCCCCCCTTCTTACAGCTTTCCAGGGCCCAGATATACCTGGAAAATGTGAGTGGCAGATCCAGGCTGGCCTGGCCTGGCCTCAGAAGGCCCTCATTGATGGCTGATGGCTGGGCAGTTTCCAAAGGCTCAACCACCCCACTGCTCCCTCCCCTGCTTCCAGCCCATTCCCTTTGGACTGAGGCCCAAAGTGGTAGAAGCTAATTACACCAGAGTCCTGGGAAAATGTCTGAATCCAACATCAATCATAGATTTAGAATTAGCAGAGCCCTTAGATGCCTTTAAAGGACTTAAGTCCAATCCCTTCTCTTACAGAAGAAGAGTATTACCCATCAACCAGTTAACTTCTAACAAGTGGGAAGGAGATAAAAAGTATTTTTGTTCACATACACACACCCAAGTACACATCAAGGAAGTGATGAGCTGGGATTTGAACCCAGGTTTTCTATCCCCCCTATTCACTTTTTATCGAGGGGCAGCTGGGTAGCTGGATGGAGAGCCAGGCCCAGAGATAGGAGGTCCTGGGATCAAGTCTGGCCTCAGACACTTCCCAGCTGTGTGACCCTGTGCAAGTCACTTAACCCCCATGCCTAACTCTTACCACTCTTCTGCCTTAGAACCTATACACAATATTGATTCCAAGACAGAAGGTAAGGTTTTTTAAATTTATTAAAATTAATTTATTATTTTTAATATATTTTTAATAATTTATTAAGTATCTATTATGTGTCAGACACTGTGCTAAAGCACTGGGGATAAAAAAAAAAGCCACAATGCTGTCCCTGCCCTCAAGGAGCTTATGATCTAAGGGAAATGGGGAGATGTGGAGTGAAAATTGATGGGATCTTGAAAATCCAAAGTACAGCCTCTTTAACCACCATTAAACAATATAACTGCAGAGAACCATCACTTAAAATATAATGCTGGGGGCAGCTGGGTAGTTCAGTGGATGGAGAGCCAGGCCTAGAGATGGGAGGTCCTAGGTTCAAATCTAGCTTCAGATACTTCCCAGCTGTGTGACCCTGGGCAAGTCACTTGACCCCCCATTGCTGAGCCCTTACCACTCTTCTGCCTTGGAATCAATACACAGTATTGACTCCAAGAGGGAAGGTAAGGGTTTAAAAAAAAATAAAATAAAATGTAATGCTTCCTTGAGAGAGAAATGCAGGGGCACTGCCTCTAGTCATTGACCCAAAGCAGAACCCAAAGAGTTACAGAGGGATCTAGCCATGTCTGCCTCTGAGGCACCAGGGAACTGACTGACTCCTCTTAGAGACAATCTGATACCAAAAGCATCCTCAGATTTTTTCCGAGACCCTCCCAACTAGAACCAACATATCAAGGGGCGCAGAGACATGTTGATATTTTAAGGAAATGATTGGGGTTGGAGAGGAAGGCTTTCGTCCAGAAAGAAAGGGCAGGAATAGTATACAAAGAGAGGAGGAGATCAGGCCTGGGTGGTCTGGGTGGGGCTGATGTCAAGCCATTGGGCTAGCTGGAAGAAGGGGCTGGCATGATGAAAGAGACTTCTATGACCAAAGGGTAATTAACATTGATCCTCAAGATTGCATGCTGGGCACTTTAGGGTCTAAGACCAGTCCAGCCAGGGACTGCTGCCTCAGGCAAATCCCCAACAGGACTCAATTCAAAATAGTGCCCCCTAGACAGAAGGGTGGAGTTATCTTGTAGAGAAATGGTGGGGAGAGGGTTACCAGTCTCTACTAACTCTTTGGAGATATCAATAACCATTAATAAGTCGAGAACAAGTCACTAATTTAAGACAACCTACAAGCAAACATATTATAAACCAAAGATATATAGAGGATAAAAAGGAAATAATTAGCAGAGGGAACACACCATGACGGGACAAGTCCATAAGGACATCTGGGCCCATTGAGGCAAAAGTAGCCAGAAAGGACATATTTGCAGACCTTGTAGGTCTACAAATCCTTGTCTAATGAACACCTGGCTTTCTTGGTTGGCTCAGAACCTCCTGACCAGTTGATTATCACAAACCTTGAGCCCTATCTCTAGGACAAGAGGCCTCCTACACTTAGCAGCTATGCCTTAGTGCTATTGTACTTCTGAAGAAATTGTTATGCCAAGTGATGGCAGACCAAAAGGAGCTCTGAGGACTAAGATGGAGGATTCGTATGTACTCCTTAATGCAGGCGCCACTTGTGTCCTTTATTTGGCACCAAAGCCATTTGCTCCTGATTATTATTTTCCTTTGATCAGTGTAGAAACTGTACAAATATTGGACCTTATGTGCAATAAAATATAATAATAAATAAATAGAATAAAATAAATAAAAAATAAAATGAAATCTGGGATCCCTCTCACAGCCCCCTAGGTTCCCATAATTCTTGACTCAGTTGCACCAGATAGACTTTGAGCTTCTCTCCTCTCTCTGACTCTGCTCTTGCTCTGCTTTCTGTCTCTCCGGGCTCTAAGCCTGCCACCCTCTCACTCTAAGTTTCAGTTTCAGCTTCAGCCATCTCTGCTGGCCAGGACATGCTGAAACCTGTGGGGCTCTCCAGGAACTTTCATAGCAGCTACCTTTGAACCCACTAACGGGCATTTCCCAGGCCTGTTACTGTACTGGAATTAAGTAGGGAAGGGAAAGAAAGGATTCCTGTAGGAGCAGAATTTTAATCAGGACTTAGAGGTAGTGCAGTGGACAGAGCACTGGCCCTAGAGTCTGGGGGACCTGAGTTTAAATTCATCCTCAAAATACCTACTAGTTGTGTGATTGGTTGTGTCACTTAATCCTGTTTGCCTCCCTTTTCATGGAGGAAGGATGGATGTTTATTTATGTGGAGAAAACTTAGATGGGGACAGATTCACTGTTTTTGAGTAGCAAAAGGACTGCTTCCCAGAAAAGGTTTTAGACTTGCCCTGCTTGGCCCTGGAGGATAGAACTAGAAGCAGAGGGGGCAGCTGGGTAGCTCAGTGGATTGAGAACCAGGCCTAGAGACGGGAGGTCCTAGGTTCAAATCTGGCCTCAGACACTTCCCAGCTGTGTGACCTTGGGCAAGTCACTTGACCCCCATTGCCTAGCCCTTAGCACTCTTCTGCCTTGGAGCCAATACCCAGCATTGACTCCAAGAGGGAAGGTAAGTGTTTATTAAAAATAAACAAACAAACAAACAAAAAACTAGGAGCAGAAACTACTGAGAGGCACATCTAAGCTTGATATAAGTTGTAGGGAAAAAAATGACAGGATCAGAGAGTTAAGAGGTGGAAGGCACCTTATGTAAAATTGAGATTTGAACTCGGGACTACAATCCCCACAAGCCTTTGCTCCACTTCCCCAAAATGCTTTGTAATCTCACGCAATTCTGAGGTGGGCCGAGATTGAGGAAGGATTTTAAGCTGATTGCAAAGGCTTTTGGGTGGCTTTTGGACTTTCGTTTTGGAGCAGAGGCATCTCTTCCATGATGTGAGGTTATTTTGTCTAGGCCTCTGGCCTAGGCACATGTTTCTTACTTGTATATTCTTTAATCCTTAATCCTTAATAAACCTCTAAAAAATATAATACTCCTTGCAGAGAGAAACTAATTTCTACCTGCCATAGTCTTGCCTCAGTCTCCCCTAAATTTTAATCTTTACACTTAGAAGTCTTGAAGTTCAATCCCCTTATTTTACAAATATGGAAACTGAAGTCCAAGGATTCAAATCCCATCTCAGACACTAACCAGCTGTCTACCTTAGGCAAGACACTTTATCCTGCCTGCCTCAGTTTCTTCATCTGTAAAATGAACTAGAGAAGGAAACGGCATGCTACTCTAGGATCTTTACCAAGAAAATCCCAAATGGCATCATGGAAAAGTCAAACATGGCTGAAAAGCACAAAATGTTCTGGCTACCTCCAGAAGCCCCTCACCAGAAGTCTTGTCATGGGCATTGTACCCCCAGAAACTCAGGCAAACCATTATCAGGGAAATTCCTTTGCTCTCTTACACCCTCTGACTCCCAACCCCAAACATCAGACCCCCAGAGGATTATCTTCCTTTGATTGTTCCACTGATCCAAATCTTGAGAACCACCCCATGCCTTCAGGGAAAACTCCTCCCCAACCCCTAGCCCCAGAGCCAAGTCCTCATTGAATATAAAAACCCCAGAACTGAGGCATTTGTGCTGTTTTGCTTGCCAGAAGTTCAACATTACTAATAAATCTCTCTTTTAAGTTAAGTTAAGTTTCGGAGTCTTGCATTCTTGCAAAAGGTATTCTTCCTGAAATTTATGAATATTTTCCCATGGATACAGGATTCACTTCCCCCTTCTTTCCCTGCTCCTGGAGCTGACAAGCACTTCCACTGGGTTATACAGGTATCATATTATTTCTTCCACATTCTTCATATTTGCAGTAGTGATCTTTTAATGCCAATACCCCAATTACGTTCCCATTGAACTATGTGATCAATCACATGTTTTTCTTCTGCATTTCTGCTCCCACAGTTCTTTCTTTGGATGTGGATAGTGTTCTTTCTCAGTTCCTCTTGATTGTCCTGGGTCATTGCATCTCTGCTAGTAGAAAAACCTATTACATTCGATTGTGCCACAGTGTATCAGTCTTTGTATACAACATTCTCCACTTTCTGCTCCTTTCACTCTGCATCAATTTCTGGAGGTTCTTCCAGTTCACATTGTAAACCTTAAAATTTCACAGACTTATGAATGTTAAAAATTTTACTCTACACATTGAAGAATCCTCCAATTCCCTACTTGAAATAATTCCCTACCAGATAGTGAGAACTCTACTTGAATGTGAAAACTCCTTGCTATGGGAGTATCCCTACTCCACCCCTACTTAAGACTGCTTTAGGGAAGAAAACTCCTTGCTATGGGAGGACCTTTATTCCACCCATACTTAAGAATGCTTTAGGGCAGAAAACTCCTTGCTAAACAATGAAAGTACTTGAAAACCATACTTATAAAGGAAAGGAGTTCTTTGAGCCATGCCTATTTTTGGAATTAATACAATGGGATGCTAAGTGCCTATAAAGGTGGGGCAACTTGTAAACTTCTTAGACCTAAAAGGTGAAAACTTACTCAGAGGTTTTCTCTTAATGAAATTAGTCGACATAGCAGCATTTTTTTTCTGACTTACTAAAGAGATTAATCTACTCAGCTGTGAATTCAAAATGGGCTGTCTTTTGGAAAACATCTACAATGATTGGTAGATGGAAGAACTTAGGGGAGGTGACATAGGAGATTTTGCCCTTAAAAATAACAGCTCAGAGAAGAGCTGAAACTCATTCTGAAACATTCAAATTGAGGAAGGACTGATTCTGAAACATTCAGATGGAGGAGGGAGCTGGTGAAAGCAGCTGAGATGATGCTGGCCTGGTGTCACTAGAATCCTTGCTTAGGCAGACCTTGTGGTGAGTGTTAAAAGACTGACTAACTGATCTCTCTCTCTTAAGACTCAGGTCTAGGCCATGTTGGCTTAAGGCCCTTCATATTTATTTCCTTTTTCTCTCTTTTCTTTAATTCCACATTTGTATTAATTAAAATCTATAAAACCCAGTTGACTTGGGTATTTGAATAATTGGGAATATTTCCTTGGTGACCACCTTATATTTGATTTAAAAACCAAGACACTGTAGTGAAACATATTTTCTGTGGTCAATTTACTCACCCTCTCTTATATCTATCACAATTTACATCTTCCACCATTTTAACTCACTACAGTTTATGGGCTTCACTATTTTAAATCTCACAACATGGAATCCCTCCAGTTCATCATTCCTTATAGCACAATAGTATTCCATCACCAACATATACCACAATTTGTTCAGCCATTCCCCAATCGAAGGGCATCCCCTCATTTTCCAGTTTTTTGCCACTACAGAGAGCGTGGCTATATTTTTGTACAAGTCTTTTTTCCCTATTATCTCTTTGGGGTACAAACCCAGCAGTGCTATGGCTAGATCAAAGGGCAGACAGTTTTTTAAAGCTCCAACCTCTGAAAATGTTAACTCCAATGTATCTTCCTGTAAGTTGAGAGTGTCTCCGTAAACCTGGGAACATTTTGTGCCAGGTAGATTGTGCGAAACTAGTCAGTCTGTCCCCTGGTGCCAGATCTTTCCCTTGGTCACTCCTTGGGAGGATCTGTCTTATGTCAAAGACTTGAGCAGTACCCCCACATTCCTCTCTCTCTCTCAATAAGGCATTATATTTTAAGTGATGGATTTCTCGAGTCATATTGTCTAATCGTGGTTAAAGAGTGTGTACTTTGATATTTTCAAGGTCCCCTCAATTTCCACTCCACACAGAAGGCATTGGAAAGAAGAGTTCCTAGAAGCTATCCCAAGCTTCTCTATTTTTTCCATATTCATATTTGTATTTTTATAGTAATTAAATGCATTACATGGAGGGCTGGACTAAGTCAGGAAATTATAAATTTACCTTCAGACACTAGTTTTTTGACACTCAATCTCAGCCTCAGTTTCCCCATCTGCAAAATGGGGCCAATAGGACCTACCTCACAGAGGGTAGTGAGGATTAAATGAGATAATATATTAAAAGTGCTTTGTAAACCTTAAAGCACTATTATAACTGTCAACATGGAATCTAGAAACCCCAACCAAGTTAACATAACTAAATACTAGCTATTATGATTCTTTTTTAAGGTACAGTAATATCTTATTACATTCATCTATCACCAGTTTATCCATCCCTCCATTTTTAGATACCTACTTTGTCCCCAGTTCTTAACTACTACAAAATGGCTGCCATAAATTCCCTGATGTCTGGGGCAGCTCAGTAGCTGAGGAAAGTTCATATCTATCTGGACCCCTTTTTTGGCTCCCCGAAATATTTTGACTTTAAAGAGAAGAAAAACAAAGTTTGATCTTAAGTCTGAAGCTAGGAACACGCAGGGTAGAGACCAGTTATTTGTTCATCTATAAACAAACCTCTTGAAAGCTTTTGTACAAACAAAACCAATATAACTAAAATCAGAAGGGAAACAACAAATTGGGAAAAAATCTTCATAGAAACCTCTGACAAAGGTTTAATTACTCATATTTATAAAGAGCTAAATCAATTGTACACAAAATCAAGCCATTCTCCAATTGATAAATGGGCAAGGGAAATGGATAGGCAGTTCTCAGATAAAGAAATCAAAACTATTAACAAGCACATGAAGAAGTGTTCTACATCTCTTATAATCAGAGAGATGCAAATCAAAACAACTCTGAGGTATCACCTCACACCTAGCAGATTGGCTAACATGACAGCAAAGGAAAGTAATGAATGCTGGAGGGGATGTGGCAAAATAGGGACACTAATTCATTGCTGGTGGAGCTGTGAACTGATCCAACCATTCTGGAGGGCAATTTGGAACTATGCCCAAAGGGCCATAAAAGACTGTCTACCCTTTGATCCAGCCATAGCACTGCTGGGTCTGTACCCCAAAGAGATAATAAGGAAAAAGACTTGTACAAGAATATTCATAGCTGTGCTCTTTGTGGTGGCCCAAAACTGGAAAATGAGGGGATGCCCATCAATTGGGGAATGGCTGAACAAACTGTGGTATATGTTGGTGATGGAGTACTATTGTGCTAAAAGGAATAATAAAGTGGAGAAGTTCCATGGAGACTGGAACAACCTCCAGGAAGTGATGCAGAGCAAGAGGAGCAGAACCAGGAGAACATTGTACACAGAGACAAACACACTGTGGTATCATCGAACGTAATGGACTTCTCCATTAGTGGTGGTGTAATGTCCCTGAACAACTTGCAGGGACCCAGGAGAAAAAAAACACCATTCATAAGCAAAGGATAAACTATGGGAGTGGAAACACCGAGGAAAAGCAACTGCCTGAATACAGAGGTTGAGGGGACATGACAGAGGATAGACTCTAAATGAACACTCTAATGCAAATACTATCAACAAAGCAATGGGTTCAAATCAAGAAAACATCTAATGCCCAGTGGACTTACGCGTCGGCTATGGGGGGTGGGGGGGGGGAGGAAAAGAAAATGATCTATGTCTTTAACGAATAATGCTTGGAAATGACCAAATAAAATATATTTTAAAAAAAAAGCCAAAAAAAAAACCTCTTGGTTGGTGAAGTAATAGAGTGGCTAGGCAGAGTCAAGTGGAGAAGAGTGCACATGCTCTGTGGGGTCATTCTAAACATCTCTTGGGGACTCCCGGCTTCCTGAAGAGCAGCCTCTTGTCTGGACTGAGCGAGGTCAGAGTCCTCTAAGGAAGCTTGGGAAAGGGACCTAAGGAAAAGCACAAATCTGCGGAGGAGACAGGAACTCGCTCTCTTCCCTTGGACCAAAGACTGAGGAGGCATCTGGTCCGGCTCTGGGTTCAGGTTGAAGGCAGCTAAGAGAGCAGCTGCCACATGTCACTGCTGCTTTTTCTTTTCTGGCCTGTTTTTTTTAAATTATTGAATAAATAATTATAAATTCAGATCTTCCAGAGAAGTGGAAATTGAGGGGACCTTGAAAATGTCAAAGTACCTTTAACCACTTTCACCCCCGTTAACCACTATTCAAAAATATGACCAGGGAAAGCCATTTTTATTGAGAGAGAAATGGAGGGGAGGGGCACTGACAAGTCACTGACCCAAGACAAATGCCCCCCCCAATGATGTACAGAGAAATGGGGGGCATGGCCCCAAGTCATGGACCCAAGATAACTGCTCAAAATTTTACAGAAAAATCTCTTACTTGTAGGAGAATCAGGATGCAACCAAGCCTCTCAGAAGGGATTCTCACATTTTTACAATGGTGGGAGATATTGAAGTCCCTTCTGAGTACTTCAGAGCTACAAAAGGACCTTAGGGGTCAGCAGAAGAAGTACCTACCTACTGTAAAAATGGAGGTTTGAACCCTGGACTTCAATCCCCAGAAGTCCTTGCTCTAGTTCCCAGGATGCTCTCTAATCTCACTGAGATTTCCACCTGGGCGAGATCAAAATTTCTATTTAACTGGCTGTAAAAGCCTACTGAACCCTCTTTCTACTTCCACTTCCAAGCAGACACCTCTCTCATGATGTAAGTGAAATTGAATGGGCCTTTCGGCCCTCCTAGGCACGTGCTTTCTTACTTGTATTTTCTTAAATTCTTAATCTTTAATAAACCTCATAAAATATAATACTTCTAGCAGAGAAACTAATTTTAACTGCTACACTACTATCTCTGAGATTCTACCAAACCAGCCCATAATGGGGAGCTCCCACAGTCGAACTGGCCCAAAGCCAAACAGGCAATGGCACAATTTGAACACAGATCTTGGGCCTTCCAATTTCCCAGTTCTCACACCTCATCACACTTCTTTTGATCAGGGCACCTTGCCAACAGCTCAGAGCTGCTTCTTCCCACCTCAAAGGCTTTACAGCTCCAGCTTACCCAAAGTATTAAACAAATGTTGATTTTTCAGAGCAAAGACATCTCCTGGAGCAGTTATTTATGTCCGCACTAGACCAAAACACAAAATGGTCATCACTCAGGTCAATGGATAACATGCTCTTAAGAGAGGAAGACACATGAATTACTGCTCTAGCCCGAGCAGATACCTGTAAACGTTAGCAGCACAGATCTCGTCCACTCTCCTGATCCTCAGAACAATACACAGCACCCAGCTCTTATAAAACATCTCTTAGCCAAGGAAGCCAGCAGTCAGGGGAGGGGAGGGGTGGCATGGTGGAAGAATACCAGGTCTCAAATCAGAAGGGACAGCCAAGTGATGGAAAAGCAGTCAAGTCAGGAAGTTTCAATCATGTGTTCGACTCTTCATGACCCCATTTGGGGTTTTCTCGGCAAAAATGAGAGTGGTTTGCTATTTTCTTCTCCAGCTCATTTTTCAGATGGGGAAACCGAGGCAAACAGGGTGAAGTGACTTGCCCAGGATCACACATATAGCATCTGAAGTCAGCTCTCCATCCACTGAGCTGCTCTGGAGTTAGAAGACCAGAGTTCAAATCCTGTATCAGTTACTTCTTAGCTGCATGTCCCTCAGCAAGTCACTTAGTCTCCTGCCTGCCTCAGTGTCCTCATTTGTAAAATAAGAGTGATAATAGCAGCTCTTTCTCACAGTTGCTGGGAGGATCAAATGAGATAATATTTGTAAACCTTAAATTGCTATACAAATTTTATTTATTCTGAATTATTCTAAGATTCCAAAATATGAGCTCCAGCTCCAGGGTTTACTCACTGAGTAAACACACCATATAATAAGAATATCTAGCATTTCTACAGAATGGGTTGAGGTTTACAAAGCATGTCATCTTCATTGGATCCTCACAATAAGCCTGGGAGGTAAGTGTTATCATTTCCCCATTTTATGGAGTAGGAAACTGAGGATAAGGTGGGGAAACGAAATACACATTTATATGGAATCTACCGATTGTCAGGCTCTGTGCTAAGTGCCTTCATTAGCTCTTCACAACAACCCTGGAAAGTAAGTACTATTATGATCTCTTTCTTACCACTGAGGAAACTGAGGCAGACTAGAGGGCAATCAGAAGTTGTGCAGTCACACAGTTGGGAAGGGTCTGAAGCTAGACTTGAACCCAGGTCTCTAATTTAATCTCTCTAGGGTTCAGTCTTCTCATCTGTGAGGCAAGGGAAGTTAAGACAAGCTGCTTTTTAAGGTTCCTTCCTAGTCTAACTCAGTTTAATGTATACAAAACATCCTCTCACTTCCTGTGAGCTTTGGGCAAGAACCTCCACTTTTCTTAGACCTCAGTTTCTTTAGCTGCAAATGAGGAAGTTGGACAAAGTCACAGAGCTCCAAGATCATTGTCAGCTCCTCCAGATTTTGATTAATCACTTAATGTGTGTTAGGGGAGGGGCTGCTATATGAGGCACCTTGAGAAGGGCTGGAGAACTGAGGGCAAAAGAAACTGTTCTTGCCTTCAAGGACCTCCTCTTGGGAGAAAATATATTCACAGAAGTTAGCATAAGGTAGTGTGACAAAGAAGAGAAAACTAGAGAGCCAGGGGAAATCAGGAGACTTCCTGTAGGAGGTGGCCCCCAAGTTGAGCCATGAAAAAAAGTAAAGGATCCTCTGAGGCTCCTTGAGGCAAGATAGAAGGCAGATAAATGGAAAGAGGAAAGTCTAAGCTGAGACCCTGCCTTGGACAATTTCTGGCTATGTGAGTCTGGACAAGTGATTTGACTTAAGCATCAGTTTCCTCATCTGTAAATGGGGATAATAACAGCACCTACCTCATCAAATATTTACACATATGTGTAATTCACTTGGCAAAATTTCAAGTGTTATATTTAAATGCTAGCTATGAGGAGGGAGTATTTTCTAGATGTGGTAAATGCAAAAGTCACTAAGGTGGGAGATGGGATGGTGAGCTTTGGAAATGTGTATTTTGTTTGTTTTTTTTTAAACCCTTACTTTCTGCCTTAGAGTCAATACATAAATACGGTAAGGGCTAGGCAATGGGGGTTAAGTGACTTGCCCAAGGTCACACAGCTGGGAAGTGTCTGAGGGCAGATTTGAACCCAGGACCTTCAGTCTCTAGGCCTGGCTGTCAATCCACTGAGCCACCCAGCTGCCCTCCCCCCTTTTTTGTTTTTTTTTTTTTTAATTTAAAAAAAGCATTTTATCCCAATTACACAGAATAACAGTTTTCCACATTTTCCAAAATTTTGAGATCCAAATTCTCTCCCTCCCTGTTTCCCTGCTCCCTTCCTGAGATAGTAAGAAATTTGCTCTATGGCATATGTGTGTGATCATGCAGAACATAAGAAACATATATTTGGAAGTAGTAAGCAGAGTGGTTTGATTCAATGAAGGGCAGACTAAGGAGGACCACAACCAAAACCCCCAAAGTCTAGAAAGGCAGGCTGGAGGAATACTGTGAAGGATTTTAATTGCAAAGCGGAATAGTTTCTATCTTAGGCAATAGGGAGCCAAGAAAGATTGTTGAGGAGGGGAATAGGGCTTAAAGCATCTAAATCCTATAATTCTATAATCTGGACTCTATAAAGCAGTTCATGGACCATTTTGCTGGGCCTTGATTTTCTCATCTTACATAATCAAAAGGCCCTTTCTATGTCTAAATCTCAGATTGTCTACTTCACATCCTGTTCTCCAGGTAGAATGATGCCTGGACCATTACAAGTTTAGTAGTCTTTTGAGTCATATTCCCTAATAAAATGGAAGTTTCCTGGGGAGTTCTTTTTGTTCTTTTCCATTGGGTCCAATAGTGCTAGGCATTCATTAGGTGTTTAATAAATGCATGTGGCTTTAATTGAATTATTGGGTATTATTAAGAAGTGGCAAAGTTCAGGAGAAATGATTGTAGATGGAGTCAGGAGAGACCTGAATTCTAATCCTGGTTGTAGAACTTGCTTATTTTTTAGACTTGATCAATTTCAATTTAGTTCAACACATTTATTAAGACCCTGGTGGAATAAGTTAGACTTTGGGGCTTAGAATGAGAAAGGCCGATTCTTGAGGTCCTATCTCAGAAATTTAGTAGTCATGAAGTGATAGACAAGTCACTTCATTTCCCTGAGCCTCAGCTTTCCCATCTGTGAAATGGAGATAATAGTAATGTCTACTTCACAGGGTATTGTGAGCATCCAATGAGAATAATGCAGGCAGAGCCCTTTGAAAACATTAAACCATCATAAAATATAAGCTATTATTGCAACTAATACTCTTTGCTAGGGGCAGGTAGGTAGCATAAAAGATAGACTACCAGGCCTGGATTTGAGAGGACCGACATTCAAAACTGGGCTCAGACACTTCTTAACTGTGTGACCCTGGGCAAGTCACTTAACTCCAATTGCCTAGCCCTTGTAGTTCTTCTATCTTAGAATCAATACTGAGAAGATAAGGGTTAAAAAATACTCTATGCCAGGAATTATGGTATTCTAAGTTCAAAAAATAAACACAAAACAGTCTTAGAATCATAGGATACTCCATTTCCCACCTCCATGCTTTTGTATAGGTTGCTTCCCATGCCTGGAATGCCCTCCCTTCTCATCACCCCTCTTGGAATTGCTAGCTACTTTCAAAGTTCAGGCCAAGTACTACATCCTAATTTGAGGCATTTTCTGATCCCCTGAGCTCCAAGTGCCACCCTAAGTGATCTTGAATTTGTTATGTGTATATATGTGTGCACACACTGTATATATACTTATATATGTGTGTGTTGTCCCCCTAATAGAATGTTAAGCTCTTTGAAGGCAGAGTGTTCTATTCAGTCAATCAACAGTAAGTCAGTCAATAAGCATTTATTAGGCACTTATTATATACCAGTCATTGTGCTAAATGCTAAGGATAAAGAATGGCAAAAAAATAGACCTTGCCCTCATAGGGCTTATGATTGAATGGAGGAAACTACTCAAATGGCCACTTGGGGACAAGAAACATAAAGTAGAAATTAGAGTCCCAGAAAGGAGAAAGGACTTGTCCATGGTCATATACATGACAAAGAATAGAGGTAGGTTTTGAACCCACGTCCTTTGACTTTTCGGCTGTATTTTAACCCACGAAGATGAGTCTTCCCGATTCCAAATTCAGTGTTCTATCCACTGATGTTGGCAAAGGATACTTCCTAGCTCTGAAACTCTAGGCAAGTCACTTAACACTCTTTGCCTCAGTTTCCTCATCTGGAAAATGAGTTGGAGAAGGAAATGCCAAGTCACTTTTACATCTTTGCCAACAAAACTCCAGTGGAGTCTTGAAGAGTCAGACAAGACTGAAATCAACTGAACAAAAACCTCCAACTTCCAACCTGTGTTCTTTTCTACCATACAAAGAGCTCACTTTCTATTTAGCTGGGGTGGGGAGACATACAGCACATGTAAGTAAAAACAGAAATTACTTCCTAGTCACTTAGCCTCTTAGAGCCTCAGTTTCCTGATCTGTAAAATGGAGATAATATTTCCAATGCCTTATTTACAATGTTGGGGGGGGGGGGATGAGGTCAGAGGAAAATGCTTTTTAAGTCTCAAAGTATAACATGGATTTTAGTTATTAGAAAATAGCATCTCAACTGGCTGATCTCTATAAAACAAAAGCAAAGGGGAGGGATCCCAGGAGAATAACAGAAACCCATTTGCTGCTTCTAGATGGCCACAGCTGACCTGAATCAGGTAATAGGAGAGGCTGGACTTGAGGCTAATGATTCCAGATAAACCGAATGGGTCCTGGCTAACCCATGTCATTTGAGCTCAAAAGTCCTGGATGATAAACTCAAATCTTATTAGAGCTCTCAATACCTAGCCTGGGCAGGCACCAAACCTCCTGTTTGGGACTAAGTGGAAAGGGAAATGGGGAAGGACTTGGCTAACCTTTTCTCTCCCCGATTTATGTCCATGGTAGATAGCTGTTGGACATTTAAAGCCCTCCACAATCTGATTCTAATATCAAGCACTTACAGTCCAGTCAAACTGACCTCCTTCCTTTTCCTTGAAAAGAACATCTTGTTTCCCCATTTCTGCACCTTTGCACTGGCTGTTCCCGGTGCCTTCCGTACCTTCCCTTCTCACTTCTGACTCCCAGAATCCCTGGTTTAGTTCAAGGCTCAGCTCTTAAGAGCGTCAAGCTTTTCCCAGAGCCCTCAGCTCCTAGTAGTTTCCCTCATCAATCGACTAGCTCTTCCTAAGAGAAAATAAACTCTTTGAGGGCAGGATCTTATTTTAATCTTTGTATTTCCAGGACCTGGCATACAGTAGAAGTTTCAGAAATGCTTGTGGGTTGCTTGATTGGTACCTTCAGCCTTCTGCAGGTGTTTCATTGTGACCATGGCAACAGATAAGATCAAGGAGAAATACAAGAGAGACTAAGAATGGAACTTTCTGGGAGATGCTAGAATTTGAGGGAGGTCAGGTTGGAGGCCAGATCACAAGAGCTGACTTGGGTGATGCAGTGTGAGAAGTGGAACAATTCTTCCAGCTTTGGTCACTCGGTTGTGCCAGGTATAATGTTGAGGATATAAAGGTAAGGCAAGAATATTTCCTGCTCTCAAGAAGCTCACATTTTATTTTTTAGACATATTTGTTTTTTTTTTTAACCCTTACCTTCTGTCTTGAAATCAATACTGTGTATTGGTTCCAAGGCAGAAGAGTGATAAGGGGCTAGGTAATGGGGGTCAAGTGACTTGCCCAGGGTCACACAGCTGAGAAGTGGCTAAGGCCAGATTTGAACCCAGGACCTGCCATCTCTAGGTCTGGCTCTCAATCCACTGAGCTATCCAGCTGCCCCCAAGAAGCTCACATTTTAGTGAGAGAACATGCAAACAACTACAAAGAGGCAAGCTATGGTCAGGTCAGATTGGGAAGAACCAACAGAGGGAAGGTACCAGGATCAAGGAGGACTAGAAAGATAGGACTTTAGCTGAGCATGGCAGGAAGTGAGAGAAGCCAGGAGACAGATGAGGAGGGAGGGCTTTGGAAGCTTGGGGGACAGTCAGTAAACATTCCTAAGAGTCCAAAGATGAAGTGGCTTAGCTGTTGGGAACTGCAAAGAGCCCAGTGTCACTGGATGATGCCGAAGGGAGTGAGGTTTAAGAAGACTTGAAAAGTCTATGTGGAACTGAACAAATAAGTAAGTTTTTAAAAAAGGAAAGATAGGAAGGAGGGGGTGACGTTATATAGAGCTCTTAAACCCCTCGTGGTGGTCATGAGGGAATAGGGAACCACCAAAGTGTATCGAGTAGAGGAACTGATGTGGTCAGAATTTCACCTTAAGAAGAGTAATATACCAGCGGAACAGAGGATGAACTGGAAAGGAGAGACACTTGAGGCAGGCAGAGCCACCCACAGGTAATTGCTGTAAATCAGGCTTGAGGTGATATGAGGACCTGCAGCAGAGTGGGGCTAGTGTCAGAGGAAAGATGCTTCTTCACTAGCTATTCTGAAGGTGGTGTTAGGGTCCAAGTCGTTGCCCACTACCAAGGAAGACCAGTAGACAATGCAATCAAGCAGAAGGGTCGTTTATTGATCTGGTGCGCACCAGGGGAGCTCAGCACAAGAGTTCTGCCTGTAGCTCATGAGTGCAGAAGTTTTTATACCCGCCACCCGCCAGCATACGTGGCCCACAAGTTCTTCCTGGAATCTATGGCCAGGGTGTTGACACATTTATGTTTTCTGCCGGAGGTTTGTTTGTCAGATGTTCTACAATGATATGTGCCGCAATGATCGAGCGGTTTCCTGCTTGGGTCTCCCTCGTTCCCTACTTTTTTTTCTCTTAGGGGAGAGAGGGAAGGCCTGTCCGCTGAGGCAGCTCATAGCCCTTGGCCTGAGGCTCGATGGTGGCTGGGGGTTGGTACTGTTGTCGGAGGGCCAACACCTGGACGGCATCCAGGCGGTCTTTCACAAACCGAACAAGGCGGTTGAGAATGCAGGGGCCAAATGTCAAGAGTAGGATTAGGATTGTAAGGGGCCATATGAGGGATGTGACTAGGGTAGTGAGCCAGGGAGAGGAGTAAAAAGGCGGGCATACCAGGGGCCAGCAGCTTCTCTCTCCCTCCGCCGGACTTCTAGACCCTCTCGCAGCTTGCTCAGGGAGTCTCTGATAATCCCTGAATGGTTAACATAGAAGCAGCATTCTTCACCCAAGGCTGCACAGAGGCCCCCTTCCTTAAGGAAGAGGAGGTCCAAGCCTCGCCGATTTTGAAGGGCAACCTCGGCTAAGGAGGCATGGGACTTCTCAAGGAAGGCAACAGAGGATTCTAGCCTAGCTATATCCTCATTGACTGCCTTGTGGAGGGGGTGGTACCCCTGTGTCTGTGAGGCGAGGGCGGCGATGCCCACCCCCGCCCCTGTCGCTTCCAAGAGGGTGGCTACGGTGATGGCAATAGTAACAGGTTCTCTCTTCCATCGCCTAGACGATATGTGGTCCCATGTTTGAAGGAGGTCCTGCTCAGCATAATAGGTCACCCGGGGGACTATTGTCACGAGAACGCAGAATTCAAGGCGATCATTAAGGGAGGTGGGAGAGACGCAAGGCTGGAGACCAGAGTGGGAACACAGCCATCGCGCCCCTTGAGGGGGGATGAGATATTTACCTCCTGGGAGGTGGACAGTAGTCGAGCAGAGGCGGGGATCTGGGCGGCTGGAATTGCCTGCCACACAAGTGCCATTCCCAATGACTGAGGAGAAGGTCAGACCAGGGACTAAGTCACCAGGGACCGAGTCACCCAATCGGCACTGGGATGGGCTTTCCTTTTGAGAAGTGGTATAAGAGGCATTCAGGCCGAAGGCCTCATAATAGGGAGGAGATGCAACTAGGCAAAGCCAACATCGTTCAGTAAGGTTGGGGGAGGAATGGTTGAGGGCCGAAAAGGAGGCTCGTAGTAGGGGGGAAAGGGGGTTGTCATGTACAGGGTGGTGGTAAGGGGGAACTTGGGTGGTAGGGGTGGAGAACAGGGGCCGTGAAATGGTGGTCCCTTGTGGGGAGGAAAAAATGGTGGTCTCCTGCAGGGAGGGAAGACTTGTAAAGGGAGGGGGCTTGAGGGGCCTGACCAAACTGGGGTTAAGTACCAGATCGGGTCCTACCAGTATGGGCGGGGGCAAAGCGAGTTCTTTCCAAATCATGAGTAGGCCTCCCAAATGCGGCCCGTCACCGTAGGATCTGTACCACCGGATTCCCCAGGTCCTACCCAGCATCCAAGATTGGTCGGTGGTCTGGAGGGGCTCCAAGACGAGTTTGTTGCACTCAATTTTTGGGTACGGGTCATGCCTGAGGCAGTGATGACCACAGGCATGGGGACCCCATTTCACTGTCAACCAGGAGTCAGGGTTTGATGGGGTCCATGGGTTGCAGCCGTGCCGGGTATTCCCTCCAGTGACTATGGTCTCGCACCCCCAACTGGCACAATAGTATTGGTTTGGCTGGTTGCAGTAAAATTTCTCCGGGTTAGAGGCAGGACAAAGGTAAAATACTCCCGTGTTCTTACAGATGGATTCAGGGGTATTACCAGGGGGGGCACGTATGTCCTTAGGTCCCCATATAAGATCACAAGTCTCTGTTTGAAGGCTAGGAGTCCCTGAGGTTATGACTGTGGCAAGTACAGTTGAGTGTTCGAGGCTGATGAGGGACCACTTCCATTGCTGGTGGGAGGACCCTGCCTGTAGAGTGGAGAGGAAACAAGCAAGAGAAAGGGGGAGCAAGGGGACGGTCATGCTGTTCGGTGAAGTTTGAGCTTCAGAGGAGTGTTGGAATGAGAGGTAGCTGTCCAGACTTCGGTAGCCTTTGGCGAGTCTGCTGCTCTCACATGGGAGTGGTGGATCCAAGGGCCGATTCCGTAGACCTTAAGAGCTGAAGGGGTAACAAAGAGGGTTACATAGGGTCCCTTCCACTGTGGCTGAAGGTTTAGTTTTTCAGTGTCGCTTCACCCAAACCCAATCCCCAGATTTAAAAGGATGAGAGTTATGGAGAGGAGGTTGGAACCATGCCTGGAGCCTTGGCCAGAGGTCAGACTGGATCTGGGAGAGGGAGAGAACAAAGTCCCACAATGAGGTGGTACCGGGGGTTGCAGCTGGGAAGGCGGAGAGAACAGAGGGGATTGAACCATAAAGGATCTCATAAGGGGTAAGGGAGAGGGGCCCAGGGGTATTGAGGGCCTTAAAAAGGGCTAGGGGAAGGAGCATCACCCAGTCCCGGCCAGTCTCCAAAGAGAGTTTAGTAAGAATTTCTTTTAAAGTCCGATTCATTCGTTCTATCTGCCCCGAACTCTGGGGGTTATATTCACAATGTAATTTCCATTTGACCTCGAAACCCTCTGCCATGTCTGTAGAGTCTTGGCCACAAATACAGGGCCATTATCTGAGCCTAGGGAGGAGGGCACCCCGAACCAGGTAATTATGTCTTCCAGCAAGATTTTAGCAACTGCATGGGCAGTTTCAGTCTTCGTTGCAAAAGCCTCATGCCACCCCGTGAAAGTGTCTACAAGAACTAGGAGGTACTGGAACCCAAATTTTCCAGGCCGCACTTCAGTAAAATCAAGCTCCCACTGCTTACAGGGTTGGGTGCCGCAAAGGCGGGTCCCAGGGTGTGAGTTCAGGTTCGCCGGCCGGGTCAGCTGGCAGGCGGTACATTTGTTGACCAACTCTATCAGGAAGGCCTGAGAGCCTTGAAAGTGAATCTGTCATTTCCGGAGCAGTTTATGGAGTTGGTTAGCACCCAGGTATGTAAGATGGTGGAGGTGGGTGGTCAAAAGTTGGCCAGCGATTCTAAGCAAAAGCAAGTTACCAGCGGGGTCCTGAAAGAAGGCCCCAACGGGTGATCCTTCCTTCCCTTTTATCCATTGGAGGTCACTGTCTGAATATTGTGGAGGGTCTGGTGGGGGGTTCGGGATGGGAGGTGAGGGGCCAGGTGGCTCTAGGCAGGCCTGGGCAGGTAACACTAGAGTATGGGCCTGGTTCTGCGTTGCAGCTGCTTTAGCAGCCTCGTCTGCCCAGCAGTTTCCCAGGGTGGGGAGGGACGAGCCACTTTGATGTCCAGGGGTGTGGACAACAGCAACTGCACAGGGCTCCCAAACTGCTGCAAGGAGATCCTGGATATCCTCAAGGTGGGCCACCGGCTTCCCAATTGAAGTGACAAGCCCCCTTTCCTGGTATATTGGTACATGCACATGTAGGGTCACGAAGGAGTAGAGGCTATCAGTATAAATGGTGACCCACTTGTTCTTCGCCGCCCACAAGGCTGCTGCCAAAGCAATCAATTCGGCCTTCTGCACTGACGTCCCTTCGGGGAGAAAGGTGTCCCAGATGATCTGACCAGTATGATCTACTACTGCGGCTCTGGCTCTCCTACCTTGCGGGGATACGAAGCTGCTGCCATCGGTGAAGAAAAGGAGGTCTGGATTGGCTAGAGGAAAGTCCTTAAGGTCAGACCGTGCAGATATCAATTCCACAAGGATCACTTGGCAGGAATGCCAAGTTCAGTGCTGTCGTCCCTGGCAGGGAGAAGTGTGGCGGGGTTAAGGGTGGACACCACCTGGAAGGACAATTGAGCCTCGTTCAGGAGGAGCGATTGGTAGTGGGTCAGCCGGGCATGGAACAGCCAGTGCACCAGAGGCTGGCGGAGGACACTCTCAATGGCATGTGAGGTGGCAATGAGAAGTGGCTGGCCATGAGTGAGTTTGTCAGCGTCTTTGACCAGGTGGGCTACTGCTGCGATGATGCGGAAACAGGAAGGCCATCCTGCCGAGACAGGGTCGAGCCATTTGGAAAGGTGGGCCACTGGCCGGTCCCAGGGTCCAAGTTTCTGGGTGAGGACCCCTTTCGCTACTCCCTGATGTTCGTTTCTGGGTCAGGTAGGGTTAGGGCTGGGGTCTGTAGCATAGCCTTTCGGAGGTCCTGGAAGGCGATCTCCATGTCCTCAGTCCAGACCCAGTTCAAGGTTTCCTGGGTGGCAGCGTAGAGGGGCTTTGCCATCTCTGCAAAGTTAGGTATCCAAAGACAACAGTATCCCACAGATCCCAGGAATTCCCGTACCTGCCGGGGAGACAAGGGGGTGGGGATGGAGAGGATGGCCTGGGTCATGGCCAGAGTGAGCCAGCGGAGACCATCGTGCAGACGATAGTCAAGGAAGGTGACCACTCGGCGGGCCATGTGTGCTTTTTCTTGGCACTGACACGATAGTCGGCGGTCTCAAGGCAGAGCAAGAGGTCCCACATAGCTTCCTTGCAGGATTCCTCGGTGGGGGAGGAGATCAGCAAGTCATCTACATTTTGCAAGAGGGTCACAGTAGGGTATAATTAGTGAAAAAGTTTCAAATCTTCTATCAATGTGTTGCTAAAGAGGGTTGGGCTGAATTTCAGCCCTTGGGGCAGCCTAGTCCATGTGAGTTGGATGGTCGTATGGGTTTCCGGGGAGAACCACTCAAAAGAGAAGATGGGCTGACTAACAGCAGCCAGTGGGAGGGTGAAAAAGGCATCCTTTAGGTCCAGAGTAGTGTACCAGGTCAGGGAAGGGTGTAGATTGCTAAGGAGAGTATATGGGTTTGGGACGGTGGGGTGGACATACTCCACACGCTTGTTAACTTCATGCAAATCCTGAACGGGCCTATAATCCCCCGTGCCTGGTTTGTGGACAGGGAGGAGTGGGGTGTTCCATGGGGATTTGCAAGGCATGAGAATCTTGGAGGCCAGAAGGTGCTTAATGTGGGGTTGAATGCCTTCTCTGGCCTCCACTGGCATTGGGTATTGTTTAACCCGTATAGGGGTGGTTCCACTCTTGAGGGGGATGATAATGGGTGGTTGATTTATGGCCAGCCTGACTCCAGAAAGTTCAGCCCAGACCTTAGAAATGGAGTGCACCCATGGCTGCACGTGGTGGTGGTGGGGGAGGGATGTCCAGAGGGGGTGGATCTGAATATAGACAGTGTTCATCCTGGAGATCTAGGGTAAGGACCATGAGAGGGGCTCTTGAGTTGTCTCTAAGGGACACGGTCTCTCAGGAAAAATGAATATGGGCCCCGATCTTGTGGAGGAGGTCTCGACCGATAAGGGGAGCCAGGCTCTCAGGGATGATGATGAAAGAATGAGAAACCTGGCGGGTTCCCAGGTTGACAGCTCGTGTTGTGGTCCAGGGGTACCAGTTGGACCCCGTCACCCCTTGGACCAAGGAAGTTTTGGAACTGGTCTTCCCCAAGGGTGACTAGAGGACTGAATGTTAGGCTCTGGTATTCCCCTCAATGTAAGCTGTTACTCAGGACTCAGGGAGGGGGCCTGAGACCCGTCCCCCTCAGGCATCCTCAGCAAGGGCAATAACATTCCTGTTGGGCCGTCCCCAGTCAGTGTCGGAGGGGCTATCCCAGCGCATTGGGGGGCCTTGTTGGCCTTGCCTCATTCTGCCTTGTATTCTCTGGGGGCAGTGACGCTGCCAGTGGCCAAATTTTCTGCAAAGGAAACGGGCCCCATGGGCGCTGATTGGCTGGGTTAAGGCTGCCACGAGGACCTGGGTTATCTGCTGTTGGGTCTGGATCAATTGCTTCCTAGCCTTCTCTTCCCTAGACTGGAGGTCCTGTAAACACTTGAGTTCTCATTCTTCGGCCTCCTGTCTCTGTTCCTGCCTAGCCATGTCCTCCTGCCTTAGTCGGTCAGCCCGTTCCTCAGGGGTTTCATGGGAGTTAAAAACTTTCTCCGCTACCTTAAGTAATTTGGTTAGAGATTGGGCCATAAATGCATCGGCCCTCTGGAGCTTCCTGCAAACATTAGGGCCGACTGGATGACAAAAGCAAGAAGAATGGCTGTCTGGCTGTTGGGTCCACTGGGGAATAGATGGTACCTTTAGCCTTCTGCAGGTGTTTCGTTGTGACCATGGCAACAGATAAGATCAAGGAGAAATACAAGAGAGACTAAGAATGGAACTTTCTGGGAGATGCTAGAATTTGAGGGAGGTCAGGTTGGAGGCCAGATCACAAGAGCTGACTTGGGTGATGCAGTGTGAGAAGTGGAACAATTCTTCCAGCTTTGGTCACTCGGTTGTGCCAGGTATAATGTTGAGGATATAAAGGTAAGGCAAGAATATTTCCTGCTCTCAAGAAGCTCACATTTTATTTTTTAGACATATTTGTTTTTTTTTTAACCCTTACCTTCTGTCTTGAAATCAATACTGTGTATTGGTTCCAAGGCAGAAGAGTGATAAGGGGCTAGGTAATGGGGGTCAAGTGACTTGCCCAGGGTCACACAGCTGAGAAGTGGCTGAGGCCAGATTTGAACCTAGGATCTCCCATCTCTAGGCCTGACTCTCAATCCACTGAGCTACCCAGCTGCCCCCAAGAAGCTCACATTTTAATGAGAGAACATGCAAACAACTACAAAGAGGCAAGCTATGGTCAGGTCAGATTGGGAAGAACCAACAGAGGGAAGGCACCAGGATCAAGGAGGACTAGAAAGACAGGACTTTAGCTGAGCATGGCAGGAAGTGAGAGAAGCCAGGAGACAGATGAGGAGGGAGGGCTTTGGAGCTTGGGGGACAGTCAGTAAACATTCCTAAGAGTCCAAAGATGAAGTGGCTTAACTGTTGGGAACTGCAAAGAGCCCAGTGTCACTGGATGATGCCGAAGGGAGTGAGGTTTAAGAAGACTTGAAAAGTCTACGTGGAACTGAACAAATAAGTAAGTTTTTAAAAAAGGAAAGACAGGAAGGAGGGGGTGACGTTATATAGAGCTTTTAAACCCCTCGTGGTGGTCATGAGGGAATAGGGAACCACCAAAGTGTATTGAGTAGAGGAACTGACGTGGTCAGAATTTCACCTTATGAAGAGCAATATACCAGCGGAACAGAGGATGAACTGGAAAGGAGAGACACTTGAGGCAGGCAGAGCCACCCACAGGTAATTGCTGTAAATCAGGCTTGAGGTGATATGAGGACCTGCAGCAGAGTGAGGCTAGTGTCAGAGGAAAGATGCTTCACTAGCTATTGTGAAGGTAGAATTGACAGGCCTTGATCATATGGTATAGTTGGAAATTCTTGAATCCCTAAAAACTACATTACCCAAAATTCCTTTCTATATTACCTAGAATCCTTTCCCCTTTTCCTGTGCCCTTAGTTTGCATGATTGTATTTAAGTTTGCTGTGACTCTTCCCTCTCTTCTCCTGCAACCCCAGCTGAGTTAGGTGTAAGTTTTATTTTAGTTATCATTAATAAATCTTATAAATAATACTTGAGTTATTACATATTAGTTTAAAAACATACAAAATATTGGTCTGCATTATATTTTTTATATTATATGTTATATATTATGTATACTATTATATATTAGTTTAAAAACCAACAATATATTGGATATTGGTATGCTTTTCACATTTTTAAAATTAAATTTTACTTTTTTTAAACCAGTTTCATGTAATCAATTTCCACGGAAGTTTTCCAAAGTTATAGGATCCAAATTGTCTCCCCACCCTCTCTCAGATCTGGCAGACAATTCCACACAGATATTGAGAATGAAAGAGGGAGGATTCTGGGTAACATTGCGGATTTCTGCCCTCTATAATAAAAGGAAAACTTTGAAGATGAGAAGGCTTGCGAGTAACAGAGTTCATTTCATAGACTTAGAGCCACAAAGGACCTTAATGGATGCTCTATAGCCCAACTCATTTCATTTTACAGAAGTCAAAATGAGGTCCAAAGACTAAAGTGACCACCTACAGAGAACTGATAAATAGAAACAAGGAAGACAGTTTTATATTTTGTATATGCATGTATATATATGTACATGTGGATGTATATACACATATATATTTCTATAGATATGTATGTATATGAAATATATGGTTAAATAGCATGGAAAACAGAGAGGAAGGAGGATACCTGGGAACTTTAATGTAATAAGTAAGCAAATAAAGAAAAGCTAAAACCCAAGGTCTCACACACACACACACACACACACACACACACACACACACACACATTTAAGAAGCAGGATTTGAATCCTGATCTTCTTGACTCCAAACTCTTGCCACCACACCACTCAGTCAAGGGAGGCCATTAGCCAAGGATGCCACACCTGCTGTATAAAGCCTCAGAGGCCATTAAAACGTGACAATCTTTTCAGGCACAGAGTTTGACCTGGGTATCAGGCAGGGAATCAGTAAGGAAAGGGTGTGTTAGTGCAGAATCACGGACTACGAGAGTGGGCACATCATGGGTGCTTATTCCAGGTTCAGGGAGCTGGTTATACATTAGCTGGTGTCCTGCTGGTCTTATAACTTTCTTTTATTACTGAAAGGGAGGCAACACATGCAGGAAACAATGTCATTAAGGATGCAGCTGTTAGAAGAAGGTGAAGGTACTGGTGGAGGAGGCACGTGGGCATAGTCTAAAGCAAGTGCCTGACCAAGTCACTCCCCAGCCGAAGAAGGCTTTGGAGGCTCCCCAAAGCCTTGAGGACAAAATACAAGAGCTTCTCTTCAGGCTAAATGGGCTAACAGGTTAGTACAGTCCATTCTCTATGGTCCTTCCAGGCTGATTTCATTATATTCCCCTTTACTTGCTTTAAGATTCAGTCAGCCTTGCCTACCTGCTCCTCTCCCACCTTCATGCCCTTGCACAAAAGTATCCTCCTGTTATAGGAAGGAAGTCTTTTCCAATCAGACCACTCATCTCATAATTACTTTGTATACATTGTATTGATTTATCCCTTTGTGTACACATTGTAAATGTGAATTATGTATACATTGGATCAATTATCCCTTTATGTATACATTGCATTAATTTGTCCCTTTGTGAATACATTGTATTAATTTATCCCTTCATGTATACATATTAATTGAGTCTTTGAGTATACATTATATTAACTTACCCCTTTGTGAATACATTGTATTGGTTTTATCCCTTTAAGTATCCATTGTATTCACTTATCTGTGTATACCTGCACTTCCCCAGCATAAAGGATGCCCCTTGAGGAAAAGGACCATACAGTTTTTTGTTTCTGCAACACCAGCAGCTGGCTAGATTTGGATTGAATTGAATTCCCTGAAAGGGCAGAGCAGGTCCTCACACCAGAGGTATATAAAAATAGACTCGAATTCAGGACTCCAATCCCCAGAATCCTTTGCTCCACTTCCCCAGAGTGATTTGTAATCACACTGAATTCTTGCCTGGGCGAGAACACAAATGGTTTTTAAAGGAGTTCTCGCCTACTGAGGGGCTTTTTGGACTTCCATTTTGGAGCAGAGGTGGCTCTTTTCATAATGTAGGTGAGGTTGTGTCTAGGCCTCTCTGTGGCCTAGACACGTGTTTTCTTATCCTGTATTTTCTTTAATCCTTAATCTTTAATAAACCTCATAAAAATATAATACTCCTTGCAGAGAGAAACTAATTTCTACCTGCCTCAGTTTCCCTAAATTTTGATCTTTACAGGTGCTAAGCCTCCCTGAACACCCCATACATGTCTGTCCTGGACTATAGTTGTATAAACAACTGGTCTCCTGGCACCCCCTCCCTAACACAGACTCCACAGTTGCCAAAATATTCTTCATGATGCCTGGGTCTGACTGTGTTCTACTCAAAAACTTTCAATGGCCTTTACTGCTATAGGACAAAAAGTAAACTGTTACCTACCACCCTTCGGTAATATCTACTTTTCCAGGCTTCTTTTACTCCGGTCTCCTTCCTGTATTCTGTATTCCAGGGAACTTGTTTTTGCTAGCTGACCTTGGACTTTTCCATCTTCCCCATATCTGAGCCTGGAATCCCATGACCTCTTCATCTCAACTTTTGGAATCCTTCCCTTTTTCTTAAGGAAAGAGCTGAAAAATTATCACACCCCAGACCAGATCAACTGATCAACCAAGGGTATTTAAGTGCCTATTAGAGCTATTATTATGAGCTAGGCACTTTGAATAAGATGGTGTTAGCCTCTAAAGAACTCAGGTAAATGGGAAGGGAATAATCATTTTATCAAGCATCTACTTTGTAGGCACTCATCTAAGTGCTTTATAAATATCATCTGAAAAGTCAAGCCTAGGGTAGTACAGTGGATAGAGTCAAGCATGGGTTCAAATTTGATCTCAGATATTACGTTAGCTGTGTGACCCTGGGCAAGTCACTTAACCCCAATTGCCTAGCCTTTGAACCACTATAAAGCATTGATTCTAAGAGAGAAGATAAGGATTTAAAAGAAAAATCAGCCAAGAAGCATTTATTATTGTCAACATGGAATCTAGAAACCCCAAACTTGTAGCCTAGTAAGATCTGATGAACCCCATGTTTTAGGACTGGATTGTAAATTGGGAGACCCCAAAGTTTGTTCCCTGTTCCTGTGAGAATCCACCCTGAGGGGAATCTCAGGCTAGCAGTGTCAGACTGAATAATAGACCTTATCTTTTCAGAGACCCTTTCCCAAAAAGATCCACACCTGGGGGGACACCATCCTTTTAGTATCCATTGTAAGCAGCCCCTAACTAGCCTCTAGCTATGATTCTTTCCCCACCTTGATTGTATTCTGTCCGAAAAGTTAGAACACTCCCATTTTCTTTATAGCTATAGTGATGTAAATCATCTTTCCCTGTCCCCCCTCCTCATTTCCCCCCAATGGTATATAGGTTCCCCAAATTCTTTTCTTCTTTGGAGTTATCAATCCAGCTTGGTCAGCTCTCCCCGGGATCAGTGTCCAGAGCATCCCTCTGTGTGGTTGTTAGCGTGCAGCTCTGTGTGGAGGCCTACTATTACACTGAACCCCTTTTCCTTGATTAAAGAGTGATTTTCTGACAATTTAATAGTTTTGTGTTTTTTCTAAGTCAACATTATCATATATAATCCAATCTCTCCAAAACAAGAAATCTTCTTCCCTTGAGATTTTAATTGTCTTTTTCTAGCTTTCTTCCTTTGTTCTCATTTCTTTACCTAATTTTCTTTACACTCTTATTTGATTTTGAAAATAATTTTCCTATTTTTCTGTTTTATATTGGAAACAAAATAGCCTTGTTTTCCTGCTTTATATCTTTAGACCACAATAGGTGCTTGAATAAAGCATCCCAAGGAGATTAAGTAACCCCAAGATCCCTACATGACCCAGACATAAAAGGAGTTATCATAAGCATCACATCTTAATAAATGCAATGCTTTTTTTGAGCCAGCCACTGTTAAATGGGAAAAAACACAAAACTATTAAATAGAAAAACAGAACCTAGAAACTCTGGTCCCTGACCCTGGGGAGAGCCAATCGTGCTAGATTGACAACTCGGAGGAACAAAAGAATTTGGGGAATCTATATACCATTTGGGGGATCGGGGCAGCAAAGATGATTGACATTACCCTAGCTACAAGGAAATGGGTGTTGAAACTACAAGGACTGGATACAATCAAGCTGGGGAAAGGAATCATAGCTAAAGGCTAGGGTGTAAGAGAAGGGGCTACTTAGGGTGGACACTAAAAAGATGGGACCAGCCCAGGTAAGACAAAAAGGGTGCTTAGCATCTGCTTAGCCCCACAGAACTGGGATTGATTTACCTTGGGGTCCATTATTCTGTCTGAAACTGCTAGCCTGAGATTCCCTTCAGGGTGGATTCTCACAGGAACAGGGAACAAGGACAGACTTTGGGGTCTCCAATTTACAAGCTAGTCCTAAAACTTGGGGATCATCAGATCTTACTAGGCTACAAGTTGGGGGTTTCTAGATTCCATGTTGACACAACTAAACCAAGAGACAAAAGAGAAAGTCTTTGGCAATGTAAACCTTAAACCAGAGAATCTCTTGACAGACTCCTTTCCAGAGTGCTAAAACAAAAAATTCAAGAGGCAGGTGACTCTGGAGTCACTATGAATGAAGTGGGACACTTCACAAATGACTTCAAACACCTAGAATTTCAATTATTGGAACCATAATTTATTAATCAGAGAGAAATAAAGAATCTCCCAGCTGGGGCAGAATTCCCTAAAGGAAAACTGTGTTGGCTTGACATTAAAATCCAGATTATATACATTACAGAGTTCTTATCTAACAAACAAACCTTAACACAGGAATGTGTGTGGGGGGGTCAATTCTTAGATTTATGATGGGGCTGTTATCCAAGGAGTGTTTACCTTTACTTAGCCAAATGTTAGTTCACTGGCCCTTTGATATTCCTCTTTTGTTTCCTGCCCCATTGTTTATCTGATTAAACAGCCAGGTCTGTTCTCTAAAAATACTGACAGGGGTAATTTTTCCATCTTTGGTCTTTTGGGGGCTACTTCATGAATGGTCTTGCCCCCATTCCCAGAAACTAACCTGTTTTGCCTGAAGACTGAATTAAGAGAGGACAATTTAGGGCTGCAGGTTGTGGGACAGCTTGATATATCTGGTTCAGGAGGTACCATTCTTAAAGAATTAGCAAGGGGGCAGCTGGGTGACTCAGTGGATTGTGGGTCAGGCCCAGAGAGGTCTTGGGTTCAAATATGGCCTCACACTTCCCAGCTGTGTGACCCTGGGCAAGTCACTTCACCACCATTGCCTAGCCCTTACGGCTCTTCTGCCTTAGAACCAATACACAGTATCAACTCCAAGATGTAAGGGGTTTAAAAGAAAATTTAGCAGGAACCTTATTAAAAATAAAAGAGGAATTTAGTGAATGGGCAGGAGGCAGGTGCAGGTGAAGTCTGCCTCCCAGAGGAGAAGGGGTCCATGGTTTTTAGACTTTTAAGGAATTGAGACTAAGTGACTGGGAAAGAAGGGTGGGGAGGAGTAGGTGGCATTCCTGTGTGAGGGACCTAGAAGCACAGGTATACATAGTCTATGACATGTTAGGCCCTGATCATAAAAGAGGGTGAGCCGAGTATCTCGGAGAATCTAGTGATGTTTGAGATGCAAAGGAAAGGTACACAGCCTGGCTAAAACCCTCATCAGAAGACTTGGGGAAATGCACCTAAAACAGAAGGAAATGTATGTCTTGGAGAATCCTTTGTTTATACAATTGTCCCTTTAGTTGTGCCAGGGCCTACCAGCACTCCTGGCATCCAGCATGGAGGAATTCCTCTAGAAGATTCCTCTAGAGACTTGGGGTGTCTAGGGGAGCCTGTACCTCTACACAATGACTAGGTGGCATCGTGGGTAGAGGGCCAGAGGAGAATCTATGTTCAAATTTGGCCTCAGTCTTCCATGATGTGTGACACTGCCTAACCCTTGCTCTTCTGTCTTAAGACAGAAAGTATGGGGGGAAGGGAGAGATGAGATGGGGGAGAGAGAGAAGAGATGGGGGAGAGAGGGAAAGAGAGAGAACACAGCTGAGAAGATCACTTCCATCCACTCTGGCTTCTGGTTAGCTCAGTTTTGTCCAAGTTTCTGTGAAGCCAAGTAACCAGGTTATCCCACCTTCCCCTTCCTCCAAAAGGCTATTTAAGCACCTCTCTGTGTTGAATGAGACACCCCAAATACCATGATGTCTCGGAGGCCTCGGAGGAGCTTGTATACTTCTCACTCCTTCCCTGGCTACACTACTTCCTGGACTTCTTGGACTGATCTCCATCCGACTCCAGAAATTTCATTACTGGGATAACCTCATTTATCTTCATCCCTCTCCGCTCTCTACCTCATCACCACCCACCCTCTGTCCCCTTATTGGGGCCATGAACTCTAAACCTCCATTAAGGAGAGAGGAAGCTCAGGCAGCTCATTTCCCTTCTGGTTTTGAGACTTCTGGGTCCTACTTCTTGACCACCTGCTCCCCATTCCCTCCCTTTTGTGTTTTGCCTCCTTGCATTTGGTTGTAAGCTTCTAGAGGGCCAAGACTGTCTCTTTTCATATTTGTCCCTTCAGTGCCTAGTACTGGGCCTGGCTTAAGTAGGTGCTTAACTAATGTCTGCTGAACAGGTGATGGGAAATATCATCAATCCATCAACCACGTATTAGACAACAAGCATCCTAGAGATGGGTAGGTACCTACTGTGTGCCAGGGCTGTGTTAGGGCTGGAAGTACAAACACAAAGAACAAAATAATCCCTAACCTCTAGGAGCTTGCATTTATCTTATTTTAAAATGTAATTAAATTGTGTATTTTATTTTCCCCCTATTATATGCAAAAACTGTTCTTAAACATTCTTTTAGATTAAAAGTTCCAAGTTCCCACTTTTAACTGAACATCAGAAAAATAACTACAAAGTCCATGCAAAGAAGTCATTTCCGGGACAGGAACTAGCAACTGGGGGATAAGGGAAGTTGCTATTCTGGTCACTTTTCAGGCATGTCTGACTCTGTGACCCCATTTGGGTTGGTTTTGTTTTGTTGGCAAAGAGACTGGAGTGGTTTGCAATTTCCTTCTCCAGCTCGTTTTATAGATGAGAAACTGAGGTCAACAGGATGAAGTGACTTGCCCAGGGTCACATGGCTGAGAAGTGTCTGAGGTCAGATTTGAGCTCAGAAGAGTCTTTCTGACCCTGGGCTTGGCAACTTGTTCATGGCATCCATCGCCTAGCTGCCCTGGAAGTATATGCAACCACTGCAAGCAAAGGATATTCTGAGCAGGGAAAGGATAACCAGCTTTAGGAGGAATTCACTGGAATTACATTAGGCACAAGGTTAGAAGTCATTATATTTTCAGGTTCTACAGTAAACCCAAAAGCCAAATCTACTTGGAAATGAACCCGTTTGGATTGTTACGGGAAACAGATGCAGAAAGCATATTCCAGATGTGTGCCAGCTTATAAGGCATGGAGACAGGAGGCGATCTATGGCTGGTACAGAAGACAAACAGCAAGAAAAGACGTTTGGATAGCAGTTAAGAACTGGCTGATAAGCTTTAAGGGCAAGGGGGGCAGAAGTCTTAAAAAAGGGCATAACATTGTTATCTAGAGCTAAAAGGGACCTCAGAGACCATGTAATCCAACTGCTACATTTTACAGATATGGAACCTGAAGCAAGGAGAAGTTATAAGTTTTGTTTAAGGTATAATAGCTAAGTGGTTGAGGCAGGATTCTAACCCAGGTCCCAAGGATCCTAATTCGGTTCCCTTTCCATTGAACATGCTTCCCTCTCACCTTTGGAAGTTAAAAGGCACAGAGGAAGAGGACAGGTGAAAACAGAGAGTCTCCAGCCCTTGATCCCTCCCTGACTCTGAAGAGAAGTTTTCGAGGTTCTATACTTACCTCAGAGTCCAAAGAATGCCTGGAGACTTTGCTGGTACACATCCTGGTTCTAGAGGGAGCAGGCAGAAAGGCCTGGGCCCAGAAATCCTCACCTGTGGAGGTCTACCTTGGAGGGAGTAGTATGGGTTGGCTCAATCCTAATCTGATTTCCTTTAGTTTCCAGGGATCTTTGAATAAGAGAGGGAGAGGGGAGGAGATATTTCTTTCCCTCCAGACCAAGAAAAATCCTTGACCCTCTAGAAGACTGCTCTTTTTCTAATGTTTATGCCTCTGGCTATCTGATTGCCCTTCCTGGTGGGCTGAACCACAGTAGGCGGTGACTCAGCACACATCTGGTGTAAGGACTGCCTCTTGCCTGGGATGTAGGGAATCCGGAAGAGGGTCTAGTTCAGATTGGGAGGGATGGTCTCTGCCCAATTCTGGCCAGATTTGGGCAAGGAATTCTGGGTTATGTCCTCATTTTATACTTAGGTACTCATTCTAGGAATGAGGTGTGTCTTAAATGAAGAGACTCTCCATCAGCCCTAGGTATAGTTAAGAGGTAAGCACTAGGTACCTGGGCACAAAAAGGAGACATTGGAGAACACAATATGTAGACCTTGTTCTCCATCCTTCTATTTGAAGAGAATCAATGCTGTCATGGTGACATCTTGACTTGTTCCTGAATTGGATTTAAGTGAGGCAGAGTTAGCCAAAGCCTTTGGCCTCACCATCTCTTCCAAAATCACGGAAGTCCAGGGGCAGGACAAAAGTCACCATGATGGGTGTTAACTGGGAAAAAACACAAAACTGTTAAATAACTAGAAAAAACGCTCTTTAATCAAGGAACGGGGTTCAGTGCTCTCCTCTAAGCCTCTGTGCCACACACCCATGCAGAACCCCAAAACTCAGCACCCTGGTTACTCTGGTCCCTGACCCTTGGGAGAGCCAACCATGTCAGACTGACAACTCTGAGGGACAAAAGAATTTGGGGGACATATGTACCATTTGGGGGATCCAAGAGGAGGGAAGGATGCTACAAGGAAATGGGAGTGTTCAGACTCTGCTGACAGTGCAATCAAGCTTGGGAAAGGGATCATAGCTAGAGGCTAGGGTGTAAGGGAAGGGGCTACTTACAATGGGCACTAAAAGGATGGTCCTGGCCCTGGTGGGGGTCTTCTTGGGAAAGGTCTCTGATACAAAAGAGAAGACAACCTCAAACGGAGTACTTAGCATTTGCTTAGCCTCATCTAATTGGGATCTTCATTTACTTTGGGGTCCATTCTTCAGTTTGAAACTGTTAGCCTGAGATTCCCTCACAGGAACCTGGAACCAGGACAAGCTTTGGAGTATCTAATTTCCAAGCTAGTTCTAAAAATTGGGGTTCATCAGCTCTTACTAGGCTACAAGGTGGGGGTTTCTAGATTCCATGTTGACTCAGGTAATGGCTCAGAAAGCAAGGGATGACCTGGGCAGCTTCCATGTCTGACTAGGCTCTAGGAGTGTTCCACAGAGCCTACTTCAGCTGTCTTCCCAGCCATTGGAACTGTCCACTTGGAACCTGGAGACCCCAAGTCTACCCCTGTCCCCGGAGAATTCACCCTGAGGGATGTGCTTTCAGATTGAGCAATGGACTTTAAGATATTTAGGATCAGACTGGGCTATTACTCAATTTACATAAAGTGGAGTTGATTGTTAGACTGGGGCTCCATGAGAATGGGGACTGTCTTTGCTTTTCTTTGCATCCCCAGCAGTTATCACAGTGCCTGGCATGCAGTAGGTGCCTAATAAATTCCTGTTAAATGCCTGACTCCAGCATAGGGGCTCCCATTAAGATTTTGTTGCCCTCCCCTGGGATTCGGTTTCCATAAGAACCAGACCAAAGGAACCCATCACACCTGTGGGCAGCTGTGCAGGCCCCGCTCCGAGGCCACTAGGTGATGCCATGGTGCACAGAGCTCTGGGCTTGAAGACAGGGACACCTTAGTTCAAATCGAGACTCTGACATGTAATCACTGTGTGATCCTGGGCACATCACTTAACCTGACTGCCTCAGTTGCCTCAACTGTAAAATGAGCATAACAAGAGCACCTCTTCTCCCAAGGGTCTCCTGAGGATCAAATGAGACAATATTTTTAAAATGCCAGTCCCAAAAGACTTGGTGAGCATTTCCTTTGTCTCATCAGAAAGCTCTCTTCCCCATTCAATCCAATAAACACTGAATTCACTACAAATGGTTGCTGACATTTTCACAGAATCTCCAAACTGAGGGGGACCGTGGATTCCATCTGGTTCCACAGAGATCCAAAAAAAGATTCTCTTTACAACAGCGCCCTCACGTGGTCATCTTGCCTTTCCTTATTAACCTTCTAGTTCAAGGATCCCATTTCTGGCCGGGGCAGGGCGCCCCTTCCATTTGGAGGTATCCTGGACTCCAAGGTCCCATCTTGAATGGCTGGGAAGGTCCATATTGGCCTGTGTGCAGTTTCTACCCATTGCTCCTGGGGCCAAGCACTAGAAGGCTAATTCCTCTTCCACAGGAGAGTTATTTTGGACAAGCTATTTTTTTTTAAAGTGGTTAATGGAGCTTTCATTTCCTTTTTGAAGAGGGGGTAGAAGGGAAGGAGGAAGGGAGGGAAAAGGGGAGAGAAATGGAGAGAGGAAGAGAGGAAGAAAGGAGAAAGAGGGAGAGAGATGGAGACAGAGGGAGGGAGATATAGAGAGGGAAGGAGGGAGAGAGAGAAAGAGAGGCAGAGGGAGAGAGAGAAGGAGAGGGAAAGAGAGAAGAAGAGGAATAAAAGGAGAGGGAGAAAGAGAGAAAGAGAAAGGGAGAGAGAGGAGAGGGAGAGGGAGGAGAGGGAGAGGGAGAGGGAGAGAATGAGAGGGAGAGAGAGGAGGGAAAGAGAGAGGAGAAGAGGGGGAGAGAGAGGAGAGGGAGAGAGAAGGAGAGGGGGAGAGAGGAGAGAAGGAGAAAGAGGAGAGGGAGAGAGAGAAGAAGAGGGAGAGAGAGGAGAGGGAGAGAGAAATAGAGAGGGGGGAAGAGGGGAAGGGGAGGGGGAGGGGGAGGGAGAGAAATGCAATAACAACAGATTTTGTGAAACCGACAGATGTAATGTCTCTGATGGTAACAAAGGGCTTTTCATATACTCCAAGGAGCCATGATTTTGCTGGAATGGGTCCTCCCTGTGAAGTTGGGGCTGGAACACACCATCTCTGCTGCCCCATGTTCCACACCTGTCAGACATCTGCAGTGCTGCCCCCCCCACTGGTCACTAGAGATCAAAGGACCACCTGAACTGTCCTAAACATTGGAAGGGAGCCTTGGCTGAGCCCAGAGTTGACCTCTGAGGATTAGGGGTGAACAATTCAGAAATTCCTCAGCCCCAGTATCACCATCCAGGCTCCACTCTCCCCTGCCTTGACCATCAGGTAGGCCCAGAGACTGGCCATAATATTTTTTAAACCCCTCACATTCTGTATCAGTATCAATTCTAAGACAGAAGAGTGGCAAGGGTTAAGGGACTTGCCCAGAATCCCACAGCTATAAAGTATCTGAGGCTAGATTTGAACCCAGGTCCTCCTGACTTCATGTTTGTGGATATGATCTTTGGCAAAGCTTTCCTCCACTTGCTTGGGCATTGATCATTGAAGCAATATTATTTTTGTTTCTGCTGGGTGACCGGTCTGCAGCCCTATGTAGTTTCCCATAGGAGGCTACCTAGACTGAAGGTCCCTTCTCTGAGGGACCTTGAGTTATGGGGGGCTAGAGGGAAGAAGGAGAAGGAGAAGGAGGAGAAGAAAGAGGAGGAGGAGGAGAAGGAGGAGGAGGAAGAGGAGGAGGAGAAGAAGAAAGAGGAGGAGGAGGAGAAAAAAGAAGAGGAGGAGGAGAAGAGATGGCACCTCTACAAGTTTAATCCCACCGGAGAAGTGTCTCTTCTAGCTTTGACTGTCCTCTTCTGGAAAGAATCAAAGAATCAAGGCCATGCTGAAAACACATTTGTATCAAATATGTTCTGGAGATGCCTGCCACCAACTCCTGCCAGCGGAACTAAGCACTGAGTCCCATGCTCCACCATCACCACAGAAAACTCTCAGCTGCCCCTTCTCATATTGGCAAACCTATCTTGTTTCCCTTGTCTAGAATAGTGGAAAGAGGGCAAAACTAGGACCCTGGAAGACATGGGTTCAACCTGTCTACCTCAACTGTAAAATGGGAATAATAACAGCACCTATCCTATCTGTCCTAAAGCACTTACTATTTACAAGTACTTACTCCAAACCTCAGTTTCCTTCCCTGTAAAACAAGGGAGTGAGGGGTTGGACAAGGTGGGTTTTCTTACTTTTTGACTTTCAGATTCTATGAATAGGAGTTACCAGAGCAGCTACCGCAGAGGGAGATGGGAAGAGGAGGAATGGGGAGGTGCTGGTAAGAAGACTGGGTTTAGGCTGGGTATACATTGGAGCAAAGACCTGCCATCCCAGCCAGCAAAGGAGCTGAGGGTAGTGGATCTCCTGAGCTCAGGAGTTCTGAGTTCCATGGGCTAAGCCTATTTAGTATCCACACTGATATTTATGTACGGATATGGTAAGCTGCTGGAAAGCAGGGGACCATCAGGTAAGAAAAAGAGTAAGTCTAAACTCCCATGCCAACGATGATGACGACAATAATAATAATGGTTAATATTTACAGAGCATTTAAAGCTTCACAAATATTTCATTTTATCCTCACAACAACCCTGTGAAGGTAGGGGCTATTATCCCCATTTTACAAATGAGGAAACTGAGTCTGATAGAAGTTAAGTGACTTTTTTCAGGATCACCCAGTTAATAGGTGTCCAGGTCTGGATTTGAACTCAGATATTCCTGACTCCAGGACTTAGAGTCTACTTCCCCACCTAGCTGCATCAGAGACTAGTCTCTGTACATCAACCCTGAGGAAGTTAGACAGACCAAAGGGAAGGGAAGGGAAGGGAAGGGAAGGGAGAAAGGAGGAACTAAACTTTTCTTTAAATAGAATAAGGTCTGCAGAGGTATCAAACATAAGCCTGTGCACAGGGCACATAACACTCCAGAACCAGATTCAAATATTTAACAAATTAAAAAAAAATCAACAGAACATAGATAATGTTACTATGTGGTTTTCTAAGTGAATCTGTGACTAGCAAGGATTCTCTCCAAGGGTTTAAGGGCTTCGTTTTTGTTGTCATTGTTTCAGTTTGATACCCTCAGAATCTGGACATCTGGGTTTAAATCCTACTTCAGGACACTTGCCACCTTTGAGATCCTGAGCAACAGTTTACTAGTTTTAAAAAATGCAAATCTAGGAGAGCAGAAGACCCTGTTTAGAATCCTACCTGAAGTCTGTCACACAGGTAGGTGATAGATCTGGAAGTCAAAGCTGGAACCCTCATGGGTTAAAACAGTGCTATTAAACAAATAGAAACAAGGGGTGTGGTGTAGCTATGGGGCTCAGCAGACACATAGCCAGCTCAGGAGATGGGAGGTCCTGGGTTCAAATTTGCCCTCCGATAGTCCCTAGCTCTGTGACCCTGGAAAGTCACTTAAACATCAGCCCTAACCACTCTTCTGCCTTGGAACCAACACTTAGTACCAATTCTGAGATAGAAGGTAAGGGTTTAAAGAAGGAAAAAAAAAACAGGGGGTCACTAAATTAAACACAAGGATTACATGTCAGTAGCATGTAAACTTAGAAAATCACATATTAACATTATCCATGTTTTGCTCTAGTTTTATTTATTTTATTAAATATTTCCCAGTTCCATTTTTTAAAAAAAAAACCCTTACCTTCCATCTTAGAATCAATACTGTGTATTGGTTGCAAGGCAGAAGAATAGTAAGGGCTAGGCAATGGGGGTCAAGTGACTTGCCCAGGGTCACCCAGCTGGGAAGAATCTGAGGTCAAATTTGAACCTAGGACCTCCCATCTCTAGACCTGGTTCTCAATCCACTGAACCACCCAGCTGCCCCCCCCCCTTCTATTTTAATTTGGTTCTTATATCTCTCCTTTAAGCATCTAGTGGGAGCAATAGGCCAGGAAGACTTATCTTCATGACTTCAAATCTGACCTTAGACACTTACTAGCTGTATGGCCCTGGGCAAGCCATTTAACTCTTTGCCTCAAATGTATAGAAAAGGAAATGGCAAACCACTCCAGTATTTTTGCTCAAAACAAACAAACAAATAAATGGGAAAGGACTGAACAATACATCTCTCCTTTAGGGGCTGGAGTTCTGGACCTGAGTTTGAAGGTATGGGTTTTCAAGAGAAAGTTCTTTTGAATAATATTCTGGAGGAATTCCATGTGAACAGGATCAACATCCAGGAACTGATGCAGAGTGAAAGGAGCAGAACCAGGAGCACATTATACACAGAGACTGATACACTATGGCACAATTGAATGTAATGGACTTCTCTACTAGCAGCAATGCAATGACCCAGGACAATCCTGAGGGACTCATGAGAAAGATGCTGTCCACATCCAGAGGAAGAACTGTGGGAGCGGAAACAGAGAAGAAAAACAACTGCTTGATCACATGGGTCAATGGGGATATGATTGGGGATGTCGACTCTAAGAGATCACCCTGGTGCAAATATCAATAATATGGAAATAGGTCTTGATCAGTGACACATGTAATACCTAGTGGAATTGCATGTCGCCTGGAGGGCGGGAGGTGGAGGGAAATAACATGATTCATGTAGCCATAGAAAAAATTCTATATTATATATATACATATATAAAATACTAAATAAAAATTTTGAAACATAAAAAGAAAGTTCTGTCCCTGACACCCCCACTTGTCAGTCCAGGCCCTGGATCTCCTCCTCCTCTGTAAAATGAAGTGGTCAGCCCCCAGAATCTATCTCTAAGGCTCCTTTCAGCTCTAAACTGCATCCCAAACCCATCATTCCCTCTGCTTCCGTTCCTCCCTGGAATCAAGGTGGATGGGCCACCAATACCCAGCAAGCCTTGGGATTGTTCCCAAACATCCTTCCCTCCAAAGACATCAACTCCCATGAACACACAACGCTTTATTAAGCTGCGACGAGAACTCTGGAAAAGCCTATTTTCCCCGTAGTGGTCGAGAGGACCCTGTCCACGCAGCAATCACCGCCATTGCTCTACCAAACCCGTCTCCCACCAAGAAGTGGGCACTCGGCTAGAAACTGGGTTAGAGGAAGGGAAAGGCTCAGAAGAGGTATCGGAAAGCGATCTGGCGGCGGGTCCCAGAACGCCCTTCCCAACCTGGGCGGCCTCCAGAGACAGCTACAAGATTCGGAGCTCTTCAGAGAGGGCGGGAGAGCCCAGGGAGCGGTGGCTGGCCCCGGGCTGCGCCCACAAGCCTCTGGGGCATCTGGTCATTCTTCCCAGCAAAGGAGGAAAGAGGCGGGGCAGCCCAGGTAATTCCAAGCTGCGGCACGCAGCCCAGTTTATTTGTCCGGAAGTATTTATTGTTGTTTTCTAACCCCGCTTCCTAGGGAGAATTCGAGGGTAGGCGAAATACTATTGTCTCCTCCTAGAGAGCTGCAGGGCACGTTCTGACCCGTGGCGGTCATCCTCGCTTACCCACAATGCTGCACAAAGGACAGGGCAGGGCTGAGACTCCGCATGCATTCCCTGCCCTTTTGCACACCTGGAGAAAAGGAACCCTAACTACGGGTTTGGCCCGAAAAGGGGAGGGAATTAGAGAGCACCCAAAGGAATCCAGTTAGTCTCTTAGTGAGGGCTTCTGGGAAGAAACTGTAAGGAGAGAAGGCGGGGAGGCAAGGAAATCCATGGAAACGTGCCTCCTCTCTTTCCCATAGGGGTTGGGCTCCAAGAGGGAGGTGCCTGAGCCTTTGGCTCCCTCTGCAGGTCATTTTTCCGTTGTACCTATTCAGGAAAATAGATGATGATAGCTAATATGTATATAGCGCTCACTACATGCCAAGCACTGTGCTAAGTGCTTTACAGTTATTTCCGCAATCCTCACAACCTGAGAGGTAGGGGCTATTATTATTCCCATTTTACAGATGAAGAAAATGAGGTAAACCAGAGGTTAAGTGACTGGCCCAGGGTCAGGATTTGAACTCAGGACTTCCTCACCACAAGCCCAGCACTCTATCCATGGGGCCACTGACTTATTTCTCCAGACAAGGTCAATGCCATCGGAGCACTGGAAGGGACTGATTCTTCTTAGAAGAACTAGACTTCCACAGAGCTAGCAGGGACCTTAGTGGTCAACCTCCTCCCCTGAGGTACAGAGAGATAAAGTAAATTGCCCAGAGTCACACAGCTAATAAGTGACAGAGGGAGGAGTTGAATTCTGGCTTTCTTGACTCCGAATCTAGCATCCTATCCCCCCATAGCCATGATGCCTCTCTTTTTGCAGAATCCTACAGGATCCCACATCTAGAACCCAAGGGACTGCTGGGGTCATAGAAGCTGCTAGGTGGTGCCATTGTATACAGAGGCAGCAAAGCCAGTCTCAAATCCTGCCTCAGACACTTAGGAGCTGTAGGACTCTAGGCTCCACCTCTGTCTCAGTTTCCTCATCTGTAAAATGGGGGGTAATTAGAGCACCTGTTATTGATCGATCATTTTCAGTCCTGTCTGACTCTTTGTGACCCCATTGGGGATTTTCTTGGCAGAGATATTGGTGTGGTTTGCCACTTCCTTCTCCAGTTCATTTTACAGATGAGGAAACTGGGGCCAAAAGGGTTAAATGACTTGCCTGGGATCACACAGCTAATAAATGTTTGAGGCCAGATTTGAACTCACAAACATGAACCGATAGTAGTAGCACCTACCTCCCAGGAATGGATGAGCTGATCTTTGGAAAGCATGGAGCACAGTGCCTGGCTCACAAGCTCTACTTAACTAAGATTCTTGATTTAACAGTGCATTTAAGGTTTGGGAAGGTTTTCTTCTCCTCCCCTGCCAAAGGGAAAAATTCAAACTCCTTCTCACTTTCATAAAGGGAAATATTTACAAAAGGGATGAAAAATATTATTGATCATCACCTTGCAGGTCTCCTTGTCTCTTTGAAAAAGCTGGGCCAGCAAAACAGGAATCAAGATAAAGTGGGCTACCTACAGTTCTAATTCTGAAAGTCAGTAAGGCTCAAGTCACCTGAGGGTCAAACCTCAGCAGGCAAGGCTATATTTTCACTTTCTCAATGGACTTCCCCTGGGCTCTGTCTCTGTCTCCCCTGCATCCCAGGTGGAGGAGAGACTACTGGTCTTAAAGATAGGGAAACCTGGGTTTGAATAATCCCAACTCGGCTACGGATGACCCTGGCGGAGTCATTTCCCTCCGAGTCTCAGCTACCCCATCTGCAAAACGGAGATAATAATAGCAACTACATCACAGGAGCAAATGAGATCATGAACACGGAGTGCTTTGCAAACCTTGACAAGCTATTATTAGCTATGTTCCACAGAACAGTATGCAGCCCAACTTGGTATTTGCTGGAGTGGGTCCCATTTCTCTGGGAAGGGCTTCTGGGTAGTATAGTCTTGGGCCCAACTGGCTGCTTGGTGCCCAGGGAGTTGGAAAACTGGGTTGCAGTTAAGATACTGGGAAAGAGAGAAAGAGGCCACAGCAGTTGGGGGGGAAATTACTTTCCGGAATTTAAAAAAAAAGAGGAAGTTGAGTCGAGTGAGCAGTTACATCCAGAGAAGCTTATTCCTGGTCTTTTTGTTCCCTGAAACTTTAGTGGTTGGCCTTGGGGCCCATATCATCACTTCCCCCCCAAATCTGCCAAGCTAGCGACTTTATCTTCAGCCTTCAGTTAACCAGCCCTTCAACTCGTTGCAGCATTTGCTTGGGCCTCTCAGGGGAAAGAGCAAAAAGAATTAGCAGGTCATTCATTCATCTGCTTTCTAGAAGTCTTTTCTGCCCCCAAAGTAAGTGTGAATTAGCAAAAAATCAACACAATATTATATGTAATTGAAAAAAAACAATAAAAATAAAGGACCCCTGCAACTGCTGAATTCTGAATGCATTGATTCATTCTGAAAAAAAAATCAACATAAGAGGGGATAATGAATTCGATCTCCATTGCCCACAACAAAAAAATGTCTTTAGTCTTCAAGTATTTTCTTGTAATACTGTTCTCAGAAAGGGATAATAGGAGGTTCAAGATGGTCAGGACTCTAGGACTTCTTACCCCAGGCCGGCTCTGTGGAGAGATTTCAGGGGATCTGTGGATTTAGATAAGGGGAAAAAAAATCCCATCTTTGTTTTCACTTAACCTCTAACTGAAATTGAATATTGCATTCAATGGCTTGAAAATATTCTTTAGAAAAGAGGTCCATGCATTTCTCCAAGGCTGTCATGGGGATCCAGAGTCCAAGAACCACCTCTTCTTTGCCTAGCTTTGGTCAGCTTGTAGGGGTCTACAACAAGGACCTGTGCCAGGTAGGGGGAGCTGAGGATATCAACAGACTGGGCAGGCGTCTCTTAGAGACCTAAAGATGACCCACCCATAGTTAGTGACCAGTGCTATCAAGGTACACGGAACAAAGGACTGATGCTATCAGCTGGAAAGTTCCCCAGCAGATACCCTCAGCTTGGTATTTTTTTTAAGTCTTACCTTCCATCTTGGAATCAATACTAAGCATCAGTTCCAAGGCAGAAGAGTGGCAAGGGTAAGGCCATCAGGTTAAGTGACTTGCCCAGGGTCACCCAGCTAGAAAGTATATGAGGCCAGATTTGAACCCAGGACCTCCTCTCTCGAGGTCTGGCTCTCCATCCACTGAGCCAAAAACTGCCTCAATTGACTGGGGTTTTGCTACAACTAGTCACCCAGAAACCTCCTAAAAATATTTCTTTGAACCCTGGGTGTTTGAACCCTTCACGGATCAGTAAACTGGGACTGGTAAGAATTAGACTGACTTCCTCAAAGTTTCCTGGCATGAAGTAGGTTAGCCTCTGGGAAGCATCTGGTTGGGCAGATTCCACCTCCCACCTACTTCTTCCCAGCTCATAGAGGGGAGCCCAGTGCTTCAGAAAGACTGATGAACCCTGCTCTGTGATTGGCCTTTCCTCCTTGGCCAATAATATTAATGCAGAATTGCAAGCTGGTGAGATCCTGAGACTTGGTTTCTTCTCCACCTTCTGAGCTGTGTGTGTGTGTGTGTGTGTGTGTGTGTGTGTGTGCAAGCAGGTGCCCCGAAGACAGAGGCTCCCCAGCCTCCCACTGGGCAGGTCACATGGGAAAATATTGCCCAAGAATCCAGGACCCAGTAGAACTGGAGCACACAGTCTCCATCCCCACATTTGGGCACACAGATGAGAGAAAGCTCTATGAGCAGCAAACACACACTCTGTGCAACCCAATCCCCTGCCCAAAGTCACCAGCTCTGGCAGAGGGGGTGCGGGGTGCTCCAGGAAGCCAGAAGTCCCCCGAGGATCCAGGCAGGAAGTGGGTGACTCAGTCTGGGTCTACTTGGAAGGGGGGGATTCTCCTGTCCTTGAGAGCGAGGGGCTCCAATAAGGGTCACCGGGATTCTCCCCCGAGCGGGACAAACATTGGCAGCAGCAGCAGCAGAGAGAGCAGAACCGGGCTCGGACAGCTTGTGTACAGAGGACAAACATGATGCAGTTGGCACCTCCTTGGAATGTGTTCCCGATTCCCTGCCAGGGCACAAGAGGAATGTCAGAAGGAGCCTTTCCAGATGTGGAAAGACCAAGACCTGTCTGCTCCTTCCTCCCAGCCCCCACACCTAACAGAAGGTGGGCTGGTCCTGGGCCCTTGGGGACAAGCTGGATTTAGAGTGAGAAGCCCTACTTAGTACTTATGTGACCTTGGACCTCTTATTTGACCTCTTTAGCTAAGGTTCAACTTCCTCATTTGTAAAATGAGGTTGTTGGTTTGTTTTTCAATCACTTATTTCAGTCATACCCGATTGTTTGGGACTCTATGGTTTTCTTGGCAAACATACTGGAGGGGTTTGTCATTTTCTTCTTCTGCTCATTTTTCAGGTGAGGAAACGGAGGCAACCAGGGTTAAGTGACTTGCCCAGGGTGACACAGCAAGCAAGTGTCTGAAGCTGTATTTGAACTTGGTCCTCCCCTCTATCTACAGGGCACCATCCAACTACCCCTTAAAATGGGAGGGTTTGACTAAGTGGCCACTGAGGTCCTCTCCAGCCCTAAATCTATGCTCCTTCCTGTTCTTATCCCCCTAGTTCCAGAGTAGCCCAAAGTCTGTTCCTTCTACATCCTCTTCCCAGGGACTTCTGAATTAGAGCTATCTGGAGCCTGGGCTAACCTTCTCCAAAATAGGCTCTTCTCTCACCAGTATATCATCATCACCACCATCAGCATCAGCATCAGCATCAGCATCACTACCACTAACCTTTCTAGAACTTTAAGGTCTGCAAAGCACTTCATCTAAGTTCTCTCATTTGATTCTCATAGCAATCCAGTAATTGAGGTGCTGTTGCTATCCCTATTTGACATACAGGTAAACAGAGGCATGGAAAGGTGACCTGCCCAGGACTGTCTCAGATAGGACTTGAACTCAGGACTTCATAGACCTTGATCCTTCCTTTCTAGGCTTGTTATACATCATTTTTCTTTGAGCATTCTACAGTTAAGCCTTGTGAATATTCTTCAGATATGACAGTCCACCTCTGTGCATTTGCAAAGGCTGTTCCCCTTCCTGGAATGCCTTCTCTCTTGACCACTACTTCTTAGAATACTAAATTTTCTTCAAAGCTCATCTTAAGTACCACTTCCTAAAGGAAGCCTTCCCTGATTTCCTCTTTTGCACCTCCCCCAGTTGCTAGTGCTGCCCCAGATGATTTTGCATTTATTTGGGGTACACTTAAATTAAACATGTCAAACAATACTACTAACTAACAAGTATAATAACAGCTCATATTTCTATGGCCCTTTAAGGTTGGGGAGGCATTTTGCACGGTGTTTCATTTGTCGTATCAACAACCATAGGAGGTAGGAGCTATTATTTCCCCCATTTTAGAGATGAGAAAATGAAGTCAAACAGAAGTTAAGTAACTCTCCCAGGGCCATTCAGCTAATAAGTGTCTGAGGCAAGATTAAAAAAAAATTCAAAAAAATTTTTATGGATATTATGCCCTAAAATCTGCCTCTTCTTCCTTCAATTATCAGGCACGTACTGATTCATGCATATCGTTTATATATTATATATATTTGTGAATATGGTTCTCCCCCAGTAGGGTGTAATTCTATTGGTAGACAAGATCTGCTTTACTTGTCTTTGTAATCCCTTGTGCCCAGTCCTGGGTGTAGTTTTTCATGTAGCTTATTGAAGAGTGGGTTTAGACTAGCAGGTGCTTAATAAATTAGGAGAGGACCTGTACCTTGGGGGGGGGGAGAGAGTTAGAGACAGAGAGACAGAGAGACAGAGAGAGAGAGACAGAGAGAGAGAGAAGAAAGAGAGAGAGAGAGAGAAAGAGAGAGAGAGAGGAGAAGGGGCATGGAAGAGAGAGAGAGAGGGAAAGAGAGAGGGAGACAGAGAGACAGAGAGAGAGAGAGACAGAGAGAAGGAGAGAGAGAGGGAGAGAGAGAGAGAAAAGGTGAGAGAGAGAGAAGAAGGAGAGAGAGAGAGAGGAGAAGGGGCATGGAAGAGAGAGAGAGGGAAAGAGAGAGGGAGGGAGAGAGAGAGAGAGAGAGGGAGAGAGACAGAGAGAAGGAGAGAGACAGAGAGAGAGACAGAGAGAGAGAGAAGAAAGAGAGAGAGAGAGAGAAGAAAGAGAGAGAGAGAGAAAGAGAGAGAGAGAGAGGAGAAGGGGCATGGGAGAGAGAGAGAGAGGGAAAGAGAGAGGGAGACAGAGAGAGGGAGACAGAGAGACAGAGAAGGAGAGGGAGAGAGACAGAGAGAAGGAGAGAGAGAGGGAGAGAGAGAGAGAAAAGGTGAGAGAGAGAGAAGAAGGAGAGAGAGAGAGAGGAGAAGGGGCATGGAAGAGAGAGAGAGGGAAAGAGAGAGGGAGGGAGAGAGAGAGAGAGGGAGAGAGACAGAGAGAAGGAGAGAGACAGAGAGAGAGACAGAGAGAGAGAGAAGAAAGAGAGAGAGAGAGAGAAGAAAGAGAGAGAGAGAGAAAGAGAGAGAGAGAGAGGAGAAGGGGCATGGGAGAGAGAGAGAGAGGGAAAGAGAGAGGGAGACAGAGAGAGGGAGACAGAGAGACAGAGAAGGAGAGGGAGAGAGACAGAGAGAAGGAGAGAGAGAGGGAGAGAGAGAGAGAAAAGGTGAGAGAGAGAGAAGAAGGAGAGAGAGAGAGAGGAGAAGGGGCATGGAAGAGAGAGAGAGAGAGGGAAAGAGAGAGGGAGAGAGAGAGAGGGAGAGAGACAGAGAGAAGGAGAGAGACAGAGAGAGAGGGAGAGAGAGAGAAGGAGAGGGAGAGAGAGAGAGAGAGAGAGAGAGAGAGAAGGAAAGAGAGAGAGAAGGAGAGGGAGAGAGAGAAGGAGAGGGAGAGAGGAAGAGAGAGAAGAAAGAGAGAGAGAAAGAGAGAGAGAGGAGAAGGGGCATGGAAGAGAGAGAGAGGGAAAGAGAGAGGGAGAGAGAAGGAGAGGGAGAGAGACAGAGAGACAGAGAAGGAGAGGGAGAGGGAGAGAGACAGAGAGAAGGAGAGGGGGGGGGAGACAGAGAAGGAGAGGGAGAGAGAGAGAAGGAGAGGGAGAGAGGGAGAGAGAGAAGAAAGAGAGAGAGAAAGAGAGAGAGAGAGGAGAAGGGGCATGGAAGAGAGAGAGAGGGAAAGAGAGAGGGAGAGAGAAGGAGAGGGAGAGAGACAGAGAGAGAGACAGAGAGAGAGACAGAGAGAAGGAGAGAGAGAGGGGGGGGAGAGACAGAGAAGGAGAGGGAGAGAGAGGAGAGGGAGAGAGGGAGAGAAAGAAGACAGGTAGACAGAGAGAGAGAAGGAGGGAGAGAGAGAAGAGAAAGGGAATGGAAGAGAGAGAGGGAAAGAGAGGGAGAGAGAGAAGACAGAGAGAGAGAGAGAGGAGAAAGGGCATGGAAGAGAGAGAGAGAGATGCTCATCTCTCTATGTTCTATGGATGGGAGATGGATGGGACGTGCCCCTCCAGAGATGCCCTTGGCCAAGGCGTGCCACAGAAGTGGGCTGGTGGCTCTTTTGCTAAACTGTTTTTCTAACTGTGCACAAGGGCCAGTGGGGCCTGAATCCATTCACCCTGGAAATGTGCTCAGCCTGCAGAGCTGAGGCAAGGCATCCGACTTACATGTAAGACCACCAGCACAGGCGTCTGCACAGCAGGGGAGTCACAGAGGGTCAGGATGAATCGAACCGTGCTCCAGACTCGCAGACAGATGAAGATGAGAGGGATGAGAATGAGCTTCTTATCAGCCACTGAGGTCCGGTGCTGGCACGCGTGGGTCTCTGCCAGGAGGGGCCGGTACTCCGAGAGAGCAGCATGCTGGGGACAACAGAGACAAGGTGTTCCTGGCCCCGGGGCCCTTCCTGGTCTCCCCACCTGCCCATGCCCACCATGCTGGTTTCTCTCCCTCTTAAAACAAGTTGGCTTCGATTTGGCATTTCCCAAATTTCATAGCAGTAAGAACAGAAGCTCTGTGAGGGCAGGCCTGAGTACTGTGTGGTGTTAGTGCCTCGCACGGTGCCTAGCACCCAGTAGGTGCTTGCTCAGTCTGCCAAATTGAATTAAGCAGCAAACACGGAGGGAAGCACAGTGCCGGGCGGCTGGTGGCTCCCCTGCCTTCCTGTGGCTTGGCATCTGGTGGGCTCCCCCATAGTCTTCCCCTAGAACCAGGGTAGGGGGAAAAGCAGCTGACACCCACACGTATGGAATCCCATCTGCTGAGCCCGGCTTGTGAGGAACAAGGAGCTGGGGAATGTGCCCCCAGGGCCTGGCACACAGGAAATTCTTGAATGCTTGGCTGAAGGGTGGCAGAGCAGGACAAGCCTCAGGCTGGGCGTTCCCTAGAGGAGGCGGCCGTGGATTGCTCGAGTCCTGGAGTTCTGAGCTTCTCCAAGGTTAAGCCAATCAGGGCTCTAAAGGAAATCTAGTATCAATATCGGAACCCCTAGGGGAGAGGTGGGCCAGCAGGCTGCCTAAGGAGGAGCCAACTGATCCAGGTGGAAAAACTGAGCAGGTTAAAGCCAGTTGGTCCTGGGTTCTAGTCTAAAAGAGTCTGCATTTCTAGCCTGGGTAAGACAAGGAGACCGAGTACTCCTCCCAGTGCCTTGTCCCACAAAAAACTTAACAATCAGCCCAGTGCCTGGCACATAGCAGGTACTTACTTAATAAACCATTTAAAAAACTCTAACCTCCGCTCAGTTTCACTGTTAAGACAGAAGAGCGGCAAAGCCCAGGCAAATAGGGTTAAGTGACTTGCCTAGGGTCACACAGCTAGGAAGTACTGAGACCAGATTTAATCCCAGGTCCCCCCCAACTCCAGGCCTGGTGCTCTATGCACTGTGCTCCCCAGAAACCCTAATAAACATTTTTTGACTGATTCTCAGCTCAGTTACTGAAGTTCTCTCTTTTCTTCCCAGGAATCTCAGATGATTTTAAAATATGGGAAACTCAGTGGAGTCTGTACCTGGCTCTAGTGGATCCCACAAACCTTTCTGAAGCACCTACACTGGCCCAGCCCCCATGCTGTCTCTAGGAGTTTATAATAGATATTGGACTCGATCCTACGGGGACACCATTCACCAAGCACTGTCCTACCCACTGCGGACACAATGACTGAAGTAATCTCTGCCTAGAGAGTGCCTACGTTCTACTGGGTGTGGGGGCAAAGAGAATAATGTGTACAAGTACAGAATACATAGAAAGTCAATCTACAAGGTAGTCAGGTGGAGCACTGGGTTTGGAATTAGGGAGTCCTGAGTTCAAATCTGAACTCGTTGCCTCAGTTTCCTCATCTGTCAAAAGAGCTAGAGAAAGAAATGGCAAATCACTCTAGAATTTTTGCCAAGAGTTATACACAACTGAAATGACCGAACCTTGTTATTGTTACTGTTATTGTTATTTGCTTACATTTGTTATTATTAGTGTGATTATTAGCAACAACGGTTCATGTTTACCTGTTTTATAAAGTTTGCAGAGCACTTTTCCATGTGTTGTTTCATTTGATTCTGACAGCAGCCCTGTGAGGTTGTTTGACTACACTCCATTGAGCTAAATATTTCTTTCTTTCTTTTTTTAAACCCTTCACCTTCCATCTTAGAATCAATACTGTGTATTGGCTCCAAGGCAGAAGAGAGGTAAGGGCTAGGCAATGAGGGTTAAGTGACTTGCCCAGGGTCACAGAGCCGGGAAGTGTCTGAGGCCAGATTTGAACCCAGGACCTCCCTTTCCTAGGTCTGGCTCTCAATCCACTGAGCCCCCTCCCAGTTCTTCAGTCTTTCAGTATTTTTTAATAATGTTAAAGGATAACTTAGACTAGGTCACTAAGAAGTTCCGCGACTTACATCTTCATGATGCTAACCACTGCTTCTATCCTGCCACCCCTTTCTAGAAAGAAAACGCTTTGGAGGAGGAGGAAAATGGCTCATCAGCCCAAATGACTGCTCCCTCGGGTGGACCTGCAGCAGGAAGAGCCTGCTGAGATAGGGTTAACTGCCCCGTTCAGGCAGAAGGAAAGGTCTTCACTTCTGAGACGAGCAGAGCCCAGCCCAGAACTCTCTGGTCTCAAGGACCAGGCACAGATTAGCTTACTGATGGCCACTGACAGCTGTAATCCTCCTTTAGACAGGATTGGCTCAGGGCTCGCAGGTCACCCAGCCTGACTCTGAATGAAGCAGGGGGTTCTGAGCCTCTCCTGTGAAGTCCACCAGGGATGGAGGACTCACTACCTTCCAGGACAAAACATTCGAATCTGGGCAGATAAGAATGTTCTCCTGGGGGGGCAGCTGGGTGGCTCAGTGGATGGAGAGCCAGGCCTAGAGATGGGAGGTCCTGGGTTCAAATCTGGCCTCAGACACTTCCCGACTGTGTGACCCTGGACAAGTCACTTGACCCCCATTGCTCAGCCCTTACCAGTCTTCTGCCTTGGAGCCAATACACAGTATTGACTCCAAGACAGAAGGTGAGAGTTAAAAAAAAAAAGAAGAATGTTCTCCTGGGTTGGATGGAAACTGTTTGCTGTAATTTTCACTTGTTGCTGCTATTTCTGCTTCCTGGGAGCAGGTCAAACAAGCTGAATCCCTCTTCTACATGACAGACATGTTCTTCCTGAGACTTCTCTTCTCCAGCCTGACCATGTTCCTTCAGCTGAACTTCTTCCTCCCCCTTCTCCTCCTCACAACTGATGTTTACATAATATTTTAAATTCTGCAAGGGCATTGCGTGCCTCAGTTTCCTCATCTGTAAAATCAGCTTGACCATCCCCTTCTAGGTCTAAACTAACCTCATAACCCTATGAGTAACTCATTTGAGCCTGACAGCCACCCTGCAAGGTAGAGACTTCAGTTATTCTTAGCTCCATCTTACAGATGAGGAGACTGAGGGCGAGAGAGGTGAGGTGGGTCATCAGTTTAGTTTTAGCTTCATCATGTTCCTGTTTTGCCCCTTCCCACTCTAGCCCATCAGCGCCTCCTGAAATGTCCCGGGACTGGGTACAATATACCAGATGGGGTCTGACCGGGCAGAGACGGTCCAACTGACCCCATCCTCATTCTTGGTACGCCATGTCTAACAAAGGGCAGGTCCTCCTAAGGTGAAGGTCTGACTCTATCACTCTGTGGCCCCTTTCCCTTTCCCTTTAGGACCCAATACAAACTTTGAACCTTTACTTTCTGTCTTAGTAACAACTCCAAGATAGAAGGTCAAGGGCTAGGCAAATGGGGGCTAAGTGACTTGCCCAGGGTCACCCAGCTAGGAAGTGTCTGAGGTCAAATTTGAACCCAGGACCTCCCGATACCAGCTCTATTCACTGTGCCAGCTAGCTGCCCTTCTGTCCTTCTTTAAAGGACTCATTTTAATAAAGGGGTATAGCCTGGACCCCTTGATTTTAATGGCATAGAAGAGAGCTGTGAAACACACACAGTGGCAGCAGGGCTGAGAGCTCCCAACCCAGCCTCAAATATAATCAGGAAATAAATAAATATGGAATGGAAGTCAGACCATGTTAATACGTAGCTTTCTAAGTCAATATCTGGCTGGCAGGGATGACTGTGGCCCCCCTTTCTAGCCGAGTTTGATTTTTGTTATTGTTCAGTCATCTCAGTCCCTCCCAGCTCTCTGGGACCCCCTTTTGGGGTTTTCATGGCAAAGGTACAGGAGTGGTTTGCCATTTCCTTCTCCGGCTCATTTGACAGATGAGGAAACTGAGGCAAACCAGGTTAAATGACTTGTCCAGGGTCACAGAGCTAGGAAGTGTCTGGGGCCCCATTGGTTTTTGAACTCCAAAGCCATCACTAAGATTCATTGGACCTCTTACTGAAAACTGTTTCACGAGGTTTCAAGCCTGGAAAAACATCGTTCAAAATGTGTAAACTTGTGGGGACACAGGCCAGAGTCTTAGCCTCCCCCTTTCCCAGTGGAGCTTAGCCGGGTCCAAATGGCAAGCTGGGCATATGGAAAAACACAATGGCTTGTAAAAAAAGTCAACACACCTTATAGGGAACATGATTAGCCACTGAATAGCTTTAAAAAATCTGCCATTTCTCACGAAGTGTTGGACCAGCACCCTGGGAAGGATTTGCCTTTTCACAAATGAGCAGAGCATCCTACATTTCTTCCAAGCTAATCTTCTTGTCTCTCCAAGTCTTTCTTTCAAACAGCTGTCAAAAGAAATCTTCCTAATTCATCATCATGCTCTTCTCCAGCTCACAAACTTTCTATGGCTCCCAGCTGCCTAAGGTTAACCCACCAGGCTCCTCAGTTTGACATTTAAAGCTTTCCACAGTCTGATTCTACCCCTGTGTTTCCAGTCTTATTTTCCATGACTCCTCTTAATAGCTTTCCAATCAAATAAGACTCCCAGTAACTGCCTGGCATCATCCTGCCATCTCCCATCACTCTGCAGTCACACAGATCTTCCCTGAGCACAATCGTGGCTCATCTCTGCTTCTGAAGTCCTTTTCCTTCAAGCCTCAGTACCAATGCTCCATCTTCCATCTGCCTGGGCTCTACAAATGAAACGGCTCTTAAGAATTCTGGGTATGAGGGGCTGAGCAGAGAGCCAGTCCTAGAGCCAGGAGGTCCTGCATTCAAATTTGACCTCAAGACACTTCCTAGATGTATGATCCTGGCCAAGTCATTTAACCCCAATAGCCTAGTCCTTCCCACTCCTCTGCCTTGGAATCGATCAGTCATATCAATTCTTTTTTTTTTAACCCTTACCTTGTCTTGGAATCAATACTATGTATTGGTTCCAAGGCAGAAGAGTGGTCAGGGGTAGGCAATGGGGGGTCAAGTGACTTGCCCAGGGTCACACAGCTAGGAAGTAGCTGAGGTCAGATTTGAACCCAGGACCTCCTGTCTCTAGGCCTGGCTCTCAATCTACTGAGCCACCCAGCTGCCTCCTGTCATATCAATTCTAAGGTTAAAAAAAAGAATCTGGGGACAACTTGTCTGCTTCTCTCCACTGTTCCTTATGGTCCACTGTACTATACATCATATCAAAGCAACAGCAACAGCAACAGCAACAGCAACAGCAACAGCTAGCATTTAGAGAGCGCTATAAGACTTACAAAATGCTGGACACATTATTATAACGTGACCCAGAAGTCTGCAAGCTCTTTGAGCAGGGACTAGGCAGTTTTTCCTTCTTTATACCTCTCCATCTCTTCACATACACTCGGTGCTTTATATATGCTGATTTTTCATTTTCCTGACCTACCCTGCCCCTATCCTCAATTGCTTGTGTCTTCCTTTTCAAATTCCCTTGTATTTATTCATTGCACATTTTTAATACTCTCCTGTGTGTAGATTGTCTCCTCTTTCGGAATTGAAACTCCCGGAGAGCTGTTTAATTTGTGCCATTGTAGCCCCCCACCCCACCGCAAGACAAGGGCCAGCAAGCAAAGGAATTTATAAATGACTGGCCGTTCTGTGCTAATCCCTAGAGAGAAGAAAAAGCAGAGACAGAAAGTGGCTAAGAAATGCATTGCCAGACACTGTGCTAAGTGCCAGAGACAAAGGAGAGGCAAAAACAGTAGATGTTTAAGAAATGCATTTATTAAGCACTTACTGTATGCTAGGCACTGTGCTAAGTGCTGAAGAGGCAAAGAAGAGGCAAAAACAGTAGATGTTTAAGAAATGCATTTATTAAGCACTTACTGTATGCCAGGCACTGTGTTAAGTGCCAGAGACAAAGGAGAGGCAAAAACAGTAGATGTTTAAGAAATGCATTTATTAAGCACTTACTGTATGCCAGGCACTGTGCTAAGTGCTAGAGACAAAGGAAAAAAAAAACTTCAAAACACACACAAACAGTAAGTGCTTAATAATGGCTTGTTTGTTCATTAATTTCAGCTGCCATTCCATGACATCTCAGTGGGAGCCTGGCCACTGCTGATCCAACTATAACCATCTCTCCTCCCATTCAACCAAGACCAGACCCCCAACCTGGGGGGTTCCCTTTCCACAGCTGATGCCCCACTTCCCTGAGAGCCCAAGTGGGTGTGCACGCTGGCCCCAGGTCACCACCCAGGGCCCGGGTAGGGACTTACCGCCCTGCAGATGTGCTTCCGGATGAGAATGTAGAGCAGGGGAAGCACCAGGTAGGCCAGCAGCTCCCAGAACTTCCCCGCCAGCAGCATCCACAGCAGCCTGTCCTCTGCCTCAATGTTGATCCAGCACCAGCCCACAGACACGTCAGAGGCATCGTAGCCGATCTTCTTCAGGGCAACGGCAGCCACAGTGATCGCTAGTGGAACACCCCAGCTTCAGAGAAAAACACAAGGAAGGCACCAATGAGAGACTGGGGGGGGGGCATCGCCCTGGGGCTTAAAGTCAGGCAGGAGCAGCTGGGTAGCATAGTGGATAGAGAGCCAGTCTAGAGACGGGATTCAAGTCCTGAGTTCAAATCTAGCCTCAGGCACTTCCCAGCTGTGTGACCCTGGGTAAGTCACTTAACCCTCTTTGCCTAGTCCTTCCCACTCTTCTGTCTTTGAATAGACACATGGACAGAAGGTTAAGGTTTGAAAAAGAAACAACAATTAAAACCACCCAACCAGTCACCAAGCATCCATTCAGTAATGGTCCTGGGCTAAATGCTGGGAGACAAAGAAAAGCAAGCCCAGTCCCTGCCCTCGAGGGGCAGCTATAATATAGAATAGCAAATATGTGTATGGGGGGCAGGTATGCATATACACATATGTACATGTATGTGTGTATACATACGTGTGTGGAAATATGTCTATAACCAGGTACATAACATATAAGCTATAAGCACAGGAAATTCAGAGCAGGTAAAGGAAACCTTAGGCAGTAAAGCATCTTAAATGCCAAATGGAATTTCCATTTGGTCCTGGAAGTAATGGGGAGCCTCTTATTGAGGAGAGGGAACCATGGTCAGTCCTGCTCCTTGGGAAAGGGCAGCTAGATGGTGCTATGGATAGAATGCCAGGAGGCAGGGACTTCAAATCTAGCTTCAGACACTTCCTAGTGGTGTGACCCTGGGCAAGTCACTAGACCCAGTTGGCCTCAGTTTCCTCATCTGTCAAACGAGCAGGAGAAGGAAAATGGAAAACCACTCCAGTATCTGTGCCAAGAAAACCCCAAAAGGGGTCACCAAGAGTGATTGAAAAATGACTGAACAATTCCTTAGGAAAGTCACCTTGGTGGCTGGGTGGAGATTGGACAAGAGCAGGAAGAAACCTGAGTCAGGAAGACCAAGCAGCGGGTGATTTCAGTGGTCCAGGTGTGAGGAGGGGGGGCCTGCATGTGCCCAGGCTGTCATCAGTCCTTGTGACAAGAAGTGGGCCATTTACAAGACATGATGCTCCTTGTGGAAGCTGCCAGACTTGGGAGTAGATTGGCCAGGGGGCCGAGCACAATGGAGAACTGAGGCTGATGCTGAGTTTTCAGGCTCGGGACTCTGGGAGGCTGGGAGGAGAGGAGGGAGCCAATGAGCCGTTTTCTATTCTCTCTCTTTTTAAAAATTTATTTCATTAAATGGAATGAACTCTGCCTTGGGCACGTGAGTCTGAAAGGGTCACAAGAGGCCATTTAGGAAACGCTTTATTGCACAGATTGGACAACCAAGACCCACCGGACAGTATGAGTGCCTTGGCTGAGGTCATACAGACTGCAAAGGGCCAGAGCAAGGGCCTGCCCAGAGGTCCACCGATTCCAAGTCCAGCAAAGGGCTGAGAAGTGGTGTTGTTGTTGCTGCTGCTGCTGCTGCTTTTTCTTCTCCTTTTCCTTCTCCTTCTCCTTCTCCTTCTCCTTCTCCTTCTTCTCCTTCTTTTCCCCCTTCATCTTGTTCTTCCTCTTCTTCCTCTTGTTCTTCTCTTCTTCCTCTTCTTCTTCTCTTCTTCCTCTTGTTCTTCTCTTCTTCTCCTTCTTCCTCTTGTTCTTCTTCTCTTCTCTTCTTTTTCTTCTTCTCCTTCTCTTCTTCTTCTTCTCCTTCTCCTTCACCTCCTCCTTCTTCTCCTTCTCCTTCTTCCTCTTCTTCTTCTTCCTCTTCTCCTCCTTTTTCTCCTTCTTCTCTCTTTCTCCCCTTCCCTCTCTGCCTCAGTCTCTCTCTCCCTCCCTCCCTGCTATTCTCTCTCCCTTTCCCTCTCTCTGCCTCTGTTTCTCCTCTATTTTCTCTTCTCCCTCTCTCCTTTTTTCTTTTTCTTTCTCCTACATTTCTCTCCTTTTTTTCTTTCCTCCCTCTCTCCCTCCTTCCCATTCTATATTTCTCTCTTTTCTTTCGATTTCTCTCCCTTTCTCTCTGTCCTTCTCAATCTTTCTCCCTACTTTTCCTCTTCTCTATTTCTTTTTTCTCTTTCTCATTCCCTCCCCTTTTCTCTTTTCTTTCTCTCTATTTCTCTCCCCCTTTCTGTCTCTTTCCCTTCTTCCCTGTTGCTCTCTCTCCCTTCCCCCTCCCTCCTTCAGGATCCTTACGAGTCTAGACACCACCTCCTACACAATTCCTTTCTTTATTCCTCCAGGTATAAGTGATATTTTCCTCTTGAAATTAGTTTCTCTAACAGCAGGGCCTGGTTGTTGCCATTTGGGGGTATCCCTAGCTCTTAGCACAGGGCCTACCTAGCACATGGCAAGCCTTTAATAAATGTTTCCTGACTTGACTCAGAAGATCACAGGTTTAGAGCTAAGCAGGACCTTTGAAGCCATCTGGTTTTTCAGTTAGTTGATCTTTTTCCTTGTTATATATTGAAAAATCTCTTCATTTTATAGATGAAGAAACTAAGGCTAAGGGAGGATAAAGCTTAGGCTCACAGACTAGATCTAGAACTGTTTAGGGCTGTGGAGGGCTCCTAGTGCATTTGACAGATGAAGAAACTGAGGCCCAGAGAGGTTAAGGGCGTTGCCTGAGGTTACCCTGATGATGGTCCTCTGAATCCAAATCCAGCTCCCGTTCTTTTGTTCCACACTCACACCTTCTCAGCTGATTACTTTTCTATTTCTCTGGGTACAGGTCTTGTTTCACCAGGAGAAAACAGTCTCATTAAGGGATGGAAATATGTCCTTTTTGTCTTTGCAGCCCTTGCCCTTAGCCAGCATTAAGCATGCAGCAGGTTCTCAATGTTATTGTTCCTTTACTTTAGTCGTGTCTGACTCTTTGTGATTCCATTTTGAGTTTTTCTGGCAAAGATTCTGGAGTGATTTGCTATTTCCTTCTCCAGCTCATTTGACAGATGAGGAAACTGAGGCAAATAGAATTAAGTGACTTGCCCAGGGTCACACAGCTAGAGGCCAGATTTGAACTCAGAAAGAGGAGTCTTCCTGACTCCCAGCCTTGCTCCACCTACCCGCCCAATTTAATGAACACTTCTCTGCTACCTAGGAAGGATTTGGAGCAGCAGACAGAGCTGAACCTGGCTGGAGTCAGGAAAGTATAAATTCAAATTTGACCTCAGATGTTTACTAGCGGTGTGACCCTGGGCAAGTCACTTAACTCTCTCTGCCTCAGTTTGCTCATCTGTCAAGTGGGGATAATAATAGGACCTGATTTTATAAGTCTGGCTGTCATGAGGTCGATGAAATAACAGATGGAAAATGCTTTGTACACCTTAAAGCACTACATAGAAATTATTATTATCATTATCATTTTAGAATTTTAAACCAGGTATCTGGGTGGAAGGAACTATGAGGAAAAGTGACATGGTATCCCTGCGCAATGAATCTAAAGCTTCAAATTCTCTAATTCTCCCAGAGCCAAACTTCCTGAGCACAATTAAGCCCCTGAAGTAAGTTGCTGAAGGCACCAATAATGATAATAATAATAACCAATGTTTATGTGCTGCCTACCACGTGCCAAGCAAAGGCATAAATATTTTATTGCATTTGATCCTCACAATAACCTTGTGAGATAGGTGCTATTATTATCCCCATTTTAAAGTTGATAAAACTGAGGTAGACAGGGATTAAGTGACTTGCCCAGGGTCCAAAGACAGGATTTGAACTCAGGGCTTTCTGACTTCAGACCCACTCTCTTCAGATCTGAGGTTCTTACCTTTGTTGTGTCTTAGACCCCCTTGGGCAGTCTGGTAAAGCCTATGGACTCTTTCTCAGAATAATGTTTTGAAGTGCATAAACTAAAACACCTAAGATTACAAAGGAACAGAATTCTATTGAAATAAAGATGTAGTTTTTCCCCATCTAGGTCCAAATACCCAGGAAATCTTAGAAACCCCTCCTTTACACTTTGGGGTATCAGTCATCTCTGTCACCATTTCTAGGACTGTCCGTCACTATCAGACAGATGGAAAGGGCAACCATCTTCATTCAGTGGGCTCCAAGGCCGGCTGCAGTGCCAGCGCGCCATGGGCATCTCAGAAAACATGCAGCATATTCTGACACAAATAACTTGCACAAAGGGCCACATTTACAAAAGTCTGGTGGGAGCGGGGCTGGGGAAGGCCACAGCAGGGAAGCCGCCAGTAGTTGGCAACTTTAGACAGAGCTAATCACAAGGCGAGCTGCTCTCGGTTTGCAGATTTCAGCCCTGGGAACAATGAACCTTCATTGTTCCCTTGGAGGGAAAGAGGGACAGGATGTGGGAGAAATGGGGGAGTAATTCTCCCCATGGGAGGAGGTTACAGAGACGTGCTTGACAGTCAGAAGCAGCCAGTTTTCTAAGGATTCTGTGAAAAATGCAGTTGCAGGAAAAAGAAGGGGGCAGAGAGGGGTGGGTGGAGGCAGCCTAGCTGAGCAGAGCAGCACAGGTGCTAGATCTAGGAGTCAGTCAACAAACAATGACTAGGCAGTTAATGGGCCAGGCACTGTGCTAAGTCAGGAGTGCTACAAAGAAAGGAAAAACACAAGCCTTGCCCTCAAGGAGCTCACATTCTAATAAGAGAGATAACAGGTGCCCAACTATAGATATAAAAGAATTATACGAGGTAAGAGGAAGGTCATCTTAGAGGGAAGGAGGGAGAGATGGGGTCAAATGAGGACTCTGATAATTACCAGCTCTGTGACCCCTGGCAAGTCATTTAATCACTGAGTCTTCCTGATTTGTAAAATGGGGATAATAATAGCATCTACCTCCCAGGGTTCTTATGAGAATCAAATGAGATATTTGTAAAGCACTTAGCACAGTGCCTGGTATATTGGAGGTGCTTACTAAATCCTTCTTCCCTTCTTTCTTTCATTCTCTCTTTCTCTCTGTCTGTCTCCCTCCTTCCTTCCTTCCTTCCTCCCTCCCTCCTTTCCTTCCTTCCTTCCTTCCTTCCTTCCTTCCTTCCTTCCTTCCTTCCTTCCTTCCTTCCTTCCTTCCTTCCTCCCTCCTTTCCTTCCTTCCTCCCTTCCTTCCTTCCTTCCTCCCTCCTTTCCTTCCTTCCTCCTTTCCCTCCTTCCCTCCTTCCTTCCTTCCTCCCTCCCTCCTTTCCTTCCTTCCTCCTTTCCCTCCTTCCCTCCTTCCTTCCTTCCTCCTTTCCTTCCTTCCCTCCTTCCCTCCTTCCTTCCTTCCTCCTTTCCTTCCTTCCCTCCTTCCCTCCTTCCTTCCTTCCTCCTTTCCTTCCTTCCCTCCTTCCCTCCCTCCTTCCTTCCTTCCTTCCTTCCTTCCTTCCTTCCTTCCTTCCTTCCTTCCTTCCTCCCTCCTTTCCTTCCTTCCTCCTTTCCCTCCTTCCTTCCTCCCTTCCTTCCTTCCTTCCTTCCCTCCTTCCCTCCTTCCTCCTTTCCTTCCTTCCCTCCTTCCCTCCTTCCTTCCTTCCTTCCTTCCTTCCTTCCTTCCTTCCTTCCTTCCTTCCTTCCTTCCTTCCTTCCTTCCTTCCTTCCTTCCTTCCTTCCCTCCTTCCTTCCTTCCTTCCTTCCTCCTTCCTTCCTTCCCTCCCTCCCTCCCTCCCTCCCTCCCTTCCTTCCTTCCTTCCTTCCTTCCTTCCTTCCTTCCTTCCTTCCTTCCTTCCTTCCTTCCTTCCTTCCTTCCTTCCTTCCTTCCTTCCTTCCCTCCCTCCTTTTTTTTCTTTCTTCTGTCTACATCTCCAACAAGTGGCCAAAGAATTACACAATCACTAATCACCTCCTGTAGTTCTGGGGCTACAAAGACAAAATCCATCATTGTGATGATAGTTAACATTTATGTGAGGCTTTAAGGTTTGCAAAGCATTTTATTCCCACGATCTCAACTGAAGCACACAACAGTCTTGCGCTATTATGTCCATTTTAGAGATTGGGAAAATGGGCTTAGAGAAAAAAAAATAGTCCTGCCCTCAAGTAGCTTAAATTCCACCAAGAGCGAGGGTGGGGGGAACAACAGCAGTCAAGGAGCATTTATTAAGTTCCAGCCATATGCCAGGGCTTGTTGTTCAGCCATGTCTGACTCTTGGTGATCCCCTCTGGGGTTTTCTTAGCAAAGATCCTGGAGTGGTTTGCCATTTCCTTCTCCAGCTCATTTGACAGTCTGAAGGTCAATCAGCTAGCCATGGTCTGAGACTGGGTTTGAACTCAAGTCTTCCTGATGCCAGGCCTGGCGCTCTACCCACTGGGCCACCTAGCTGCCCTCTGCTAGGTGTAGCAGTCCAGTGAAAAAGGTTTGAACAGAGATAAAGAAATAAGAAATACAGACAAGAAAAGCCAATTTCAGGGGCAGCCACTGTCTTAGGGGAATCAAGAAAGGTCTCTTTAACCCTGAAGGAAACCAGAGATTTTAGAAGCAGAGAATTCTGGGGGTCAGGCAGCTTGGAGAGCTGCATGGAGGCCCATGTGGAACGCCTCTTGAAGAGAAAAGGCAGAGGTTGGAGTGGCTACACCACCCCGAGAGAATGTGAGGGCTGGCATAGTCAGTGAGAGCAGCTGGTCCCAGGTGGCACAAGGCCTCCATTCTCCAGCTCCCAGAGGGCAGAGAAGTATCGAGGTCCACTTCTGTCTTTTACTAAGCGTGTGGCCGTGGGCAAGGCATTTTACTGGGGGGCCTCGGTTTTCCTCTGAGGTTCTTTTTACCTGGATCTAAGATCCTCTGAACTCCCAGCTCCCTTTTTCTCAAGCTGCCCAAGACTCACTCCCCTCCTCTCCCAGCATGCCCGAGCAGGAACCCCCAACCATAGCAGCAGGAGCCCGAGGGCAGACAGGTAAGCACAGAGCCTGTCTGACTCTCTGCCCCCCAAAAGGACACTGAGCTGGGCCCAGAAAGGAGCAGGAGGGATGACCGTGAGCTACACTGCCTTGGGAAAACCATCCACAATTCTTTCAATGACTGTTCCTGAAGCAAAGGCTCATGGTTTTAGTCACCAATATTCTTCCTGGTTGTCTAGGCTGGGAGTCAAGGAACCTAGCCATGGCACCAGAATTAAGACCTCAGGAACACCCAAAGGGCAACAGAGAGGTGTGTGGTGGGCGTGTGCAAGCCACAACACATTATGAACATTTACAAAGGCGAGTGCAAGTAAGGAATGTCATTGGAGTAATGCCATTATTACCTGTGTGCTGTTGGGTGAGTCACTCCATTCCCCTGGGTCCCAACATCCTCTGTCAAATGAGAGGCATAGGGGAAAGCTGGGTGGATCAGAGGATTGAGAGCCAGACCTAGAGTCAGGAGGTCCTGGGTTCAAATTTGGCTTCAGACACCTCCTAGTTGTGTGATCCTGGGCAAGTCACTTGACCCCATATGCCTAGCTCTTACTGCTCTTCTGTCTTAGAAGTGATGCAAGATAAGGACTTAAAAAATAGCAATAATGGGAACCAATAGAGGGCTCAGTGAATTGACAGCCAGCCCCAGAGATGGAAGATCCTGCGTTCAAATGTGGCCTCAGATACTTCCTAGCTATGTGACCCTGGGCAAGTCACTTAACCCCATATGCCTAGCTCTTACTGCTCTTCTGTCTTAGAATTGATGCAAGATAAGGATTTTTAAAATAACAATAATGGGAACCAATAGAGGGCTCAGTGAATTGACAGCCAGCCCCAGAGATGGAAGGTCCTGCGTTCAAATGTGGCCTCAGATACTGCCTAGCTGTGTGATTCTGGGCAAATCATTTAACTTGTATTGGCCAGCTCTTACCACTCTTCTGCCTTGGAACCAATACATAGTATTGATTCTAAGATGTTTTAAGGGTTTAAAAATAAATAAAGAAAATAAGATAAAATGAGAGGGTTGAACTAGTTGACTTCTGAGGCCCCCTTCAGGTCCAATTATGTAAGTCAATTAATTTCTTCTGGACTCAGTTTCCCCATTTGTAAAATGAGAGGGTTGGAACAGATGACCGTTAAGATCCCTCCCAGATCTAGCTCTTTGATGCTATAAGTAATTTCCTCTCCCTGGGCCTCAATTTGTAAAATAAAGGAGATGAACTCTGAAGTCCCTTCCAATCATACTTCACTAATGAATGAGTGAAAAAGAAACTTCCAAGTGAAACATGAAGTAGAAACAGAGAAGAGCTGGATAGAAAGGAAAGTCCCCAGCACACTGGGTGGACCTTTCTTCCTATCCTCTTGCCCCATCGTGAAATGAAGGAAAGACAAAATCCCCTGAGGTACCTGGGAAACTTTAACACGATCACCAAAAAAATCATGACATTAGGGTCTATTTTATCCCCATTTTACTGATGAAGAGACTGAGGCGTACAAAATGGTAGTAACTTGGCCAAGTCACATGGCTTCTATGGGGTAGTCTGCATTCAAACCTAGACCTTTAAACTCCCAGTCTGGAGCTCTTTCTGTTGCAGAGGGCTGCCTCTCCATGAGAACTCCCATTGATAAGGGAGGCACTGGGGGACTGAGAGTCTAGAAGACCTAGGTTCAAATCCCACCACTGACACTTATCTCCCTGATGCTGGGTTTTCTCAAACAGGGATGCTAATGACACCAAGTTACAGAGGTGGCCGGAGCTCCCAGCCCAACATCCTTCTATGTCTGGAGCTGCTGCTGCCATCAAGAGTGCTGCTGGCAGGAAGCCTTAGAGGAGGCTTCCCTTAAAGCATCACCTTCATTTTAGCAACTCACCTTCCCAGGGATTTCTGGGAGAACAAGGATGTTTCTCACAATGACTCTCCCTCTTTAGAGATGGGCTGGGGAGTGGATGAGTGAATTAGAGACCTGTCAGATCAGAGCATCAGGGAGATGGACTGGTGGAACCGGACTTACTGGTTGGGTTGGTACTTTTGTTTCAAGGCTTAGGCTTCTCCTCCCACTGTCCTACCCAGACTGGACCAAGACGGAGGATCAGAGATGCACAAAGGACAGAGCAGCAGACAACATGCCCATCTTGGAGTCATAAAAGTTGACTTCATTCATATTTTAGCTCTGCCACTTATTAGCTGAGTGACCTTAAGTAAGTCATTTCTCTAAGGTCTCGGTTCCCTTATCTGTAAAAGGAGGAGAGTTGAACTAGATGATTCTTTTTTTTTTCTTCCTAAATCTTTACCTCCTGCTTCAGTATCAATTCTAAGACAGAAGAGTGGCAAAAGACAGGCAGTTGGGAATAAGTGAGTTACACAGCTAGAAATGATCTGTGGCTAGATTTGAACCCAGGTCATCTCAATCCCAGGCTTGGCACTCTATCCACAGAGCCACCTAGCTGCCCTAGACTAGATGATTCTAAGGTCCCTTCCAGCTTTAAATCTGTCTAGTCTGTGGTCACATAGCTAGTAAAACTGAGGATTCAAACCCAGTGCTTTTCTCATGACGCCCAAATTGCTTGTGACTACCTGACTGGGTCTCAATTTCTTTATCTGTAAAATGACCAGGTAGGTGGCACAGCAGATAGAGTGCCAGACCTGAAATCTGGAAGGCTCCTCTTGTTGAGTTCAAATCCAGCCTCAGACACCAGCTGTGTGACCCTGGACAAGTCACTTAACCCTGTTTGCCTCAGTTTCCTCATCTGTCAAATGAGCTGGAGAAGGAAATGGCAAACCACTCCACTATTTCTGCCAAGAAAATCCCAAGTGGGGTCATGAGAGTCAGACAAGATTGAAAAACAACTAAACAAAAATGGCCCAGCTTGGCTTAGTGATAGTTGAAGTCCCACGATCTTAGTCTGGCTTTTCATTGGTCCCATCCTCATCTTAAAGAACACGGCTGTCAAGACCTGGAAAACAAAGTGATGGCTGGATAAAAACTGGCTATAATTACTACACAAGAAGAAAGGAATTGGAGATCAGAGAAGCATGCAAAGACTTGTGAGAACAGATGAAAAGCGGAGTGACCAGAACCAAGGGAACAAGGCACACAGTGGAAATGAATAGATCACAAAAAGGCAGCTAGACTTAGAGTGACTCTAAACCAAAATGGCCCCAGAGGAGCCCTCAATAGAAGGGTGAAGCAGAATTCAGCATGCAATGAAGTCAATGTGATGTTTATTTTTCCTTAATTGTTTTTCTTTGATACAAAAGAGGATTCCACTAGGGGCAAAGGAAATATTTAGAAATGACAATGATGGGGGCAGCTGGATGGCTAAGTGGGTCGAGAGCTAAGCCTAGAGATAGGAGGTCCTGGGTTCAAATGTGACCTCAGACACTTCCTAGCTGTGTGACCCTGGGTAAGTCACTTAACCCCCATTGCCTAGTCCTTATCTCTCTTCTGCCTTGGGAACAATACACAGTATTGATTCTAAGATGGAAGGTAAGGGTTAAAAAAATGACAATGATATTAATGATCAAAGGCACCAATGAGTTTGTGGCTTTTATTAAATGCTGGTTTAATAGCCAAATTGCTCAGAATCAGAGAACCTCAGAGTGGTAGGAATTTCAGAAGCCCTCAAGAAGAGAAGAAGCTGGGTGGCTCAGTGGATTTAGAGAAGGGAGGTCCTAGGTTCAAATCTGGCCTCAGATACTTCCCGGCTGTGTGACCCTGGGCAAGTCACTTAACCCCTATTGCCTAGCCCTTACCACTCTTCTGCCTTGGAACCAATATGCAATATTGATTCCATGATGGAAGGTGAGGGTTTAAAAAAAAAAGAAGCCATCAAGAAGGACAAAACCCACTAGGACAGAGACAGGGAGCCATGAACTCAATTCTAGATCAACACTGAAAAAAACCTCAACACTAGTCCCAGTTGGTCCCTTGCAACACCATCAGTAAATGGCAAAGACCAGGGCTGAATTCCAGACATCAGCTGAAAAGCCTTCTCTCCTGAACTTTGCTCCCCGTCAAACAGTTCAAACAGAGGAACGATTTATTTTGGGGGCACCGGAGGGGGGGCATGTTTTTGTATGTTCTAATATTTGCTTTAAAAAAATGTTAACTCACCTTTTGCTGGCGAGAATTCCCCCCCTGCTCACTAACTCAACTTAGGCCTGGGGGGAGCTGATTCCAGGGAAAGAGCCCCAACTGAGGCACATATCCATGCTGGGCTCTGCACTCCCTCCAGTGGGCCATGGCTAATTAGCATCGCCAGGTCTCTGAGCCATAGGCACACAGAGACACCTGAGGGCAGATGCTGCTGGGAGAGAGATGAGAACACGCAAAGGAAGTGGGATGTCATCAGTGAGGGGACTCCAGGATCCAATCCACTGCCCAGAGAGAGGCGACTCTTCTTTCTTTTCTTTTTTAAACCCTCCCCTTCCATCTTGGTACCAATGCTGTGTATTGGTTCCAAGGCAGAAGAGTGGGAGGACTCTTGTTCCCATTTGGGGCTTCCTAAACCAAGCAGAAAAAGTCTTTTACGTAAAAGCCCTTTAGATATTGTCAATTTAATTCAATTAAAAACATTTATTAAGCACCTGCTGAATGCCAGGCTCTGTGATAAGCACTTGGGGGGATAAAAAGAAGTCAGATACAAACCCTGCCCTCAAGGATCTATCATTCCTGTCCCTACTCCCCAAAAGAAGAGTGGTAGGAGGTAGGAAATGGGGGTCACATGGCTAGGAAGTTTCTGAGCCTAGCTTTGAACTTAGGATCTTTCATCTCTAAGCCTGGCTCTCTATCCACTGAGCCGCCCAGCTTCCCCCTTTCCCTGTTGGATTCTTCTCCATCTTCTCCCAGGAATTCTTCTTCACAGAGTAGCTGTGCACCATGATGGAAGTCTGAGGGAAGCCTTCTATGTCCACCTGCTAGTCCTCACTCTTGCTCATGTGACTCCCCACCTCCTTTCCTGACCTTAAACACAGACAGACCTGCCTAACGTTAATTGGTCCCTTGAAGATGATCCAGCTTTTGGCACACAGCTTTGGGCAACTCCTAGGATGCTGTCGGTCACATATAAAAGCCAAATGTCTCAGGCTGACCCAAGCCCAAGCACTCCCATATTAGGATTATTTTCAAAAAGATCTGGAGGGCAGCCTTTAGCACCCAACCGACTAGATCTCCATCAATAAAGAAGGGAACCCGTCGAGCCGCTTTTCCCTTAATTCCTTTGTTCTGTTTCTCAAGATAGACAAAGCCATCTTGGTACCAGGGGTTGAGAAAGAGCTGAAGGCACAATTTTCCCAACTAAGCTTGGTGGAGAGTAGAGGTCACTCAGTGTGTAGATCTGTGAAATGGGTGTGTGTGTGTGCATGCCCAGTCAGATGGGACCCACAAGCTGAATGAGACACTTATCTCTCACAGTCCAGAAAAGGGGAATCCAGCAGTGGATTCTCTCCCCTCCTTTCTTTTTATCTTTAGACACATTCCCCTAAGCAGGGCAAATTCCTTGAGAGTTCCTGCTGAGAAGACACATGGACAGTCCTTGAACCCGGGGACCTTTCCTTTGTTCTGATGGCAAAGTTGGATTGGCCAGAGAGTTGGAAACAAATCTCCTGCCATTAAGCTCTTTGGATACTTTAATCTCAAAATGACTAGAATGGATTTAATGGTGCCCTTGGTGACATCCCTGGCTCACAGCTCCCCCTTCTCTACCTGCTGAGTCAGACACTTTTATTGGCTCTTCCCAAAGGCATCAAAAGCAAGAAGTGCAGGAGGAAAGAAGGCACTTTTCTAGGGCCCAGGAGAATAGAACTTCCTTGAGGACAGCTCTCAGAAGAAGCTGGAGGTGAATGACTAGACTAGAAACTGAGTCACGTCAGTAAAATGTAAACTCCTGGAAGGCTGAGGCCAGCCTACCCTCTTCTTTCTACATTCAGCGCCTAGCACTCCAACCTACATGGCTATAAGAAGAAGTAATAATAAGGTGCCGGACTAATGACAATGATGAGAGTCAGCAAGGCATGGTGGGTAGAGAATTGGCTTTGGCATCAGGGGCCCCTGTTACTAACTACTATTTGAATGACTTAAAAGCAAGTCTCTTAATCACTATGTGCCTCCATCTTCCTTCTCTCTAAAATGGGTTGACCTAGAAAGCCAGGCAGCAAGGTGGCACAATGGATAGAGTGCTGGACCTAGAGTCAGGAAGACCTGAATTTAAATCAGTCCTCAGATACTTCCTAGCTGTGTGTCCTTGGACAAGTCATTTAAGCCTGTTTGCCTTAGTTTCCTCATCTGTCAAATGGGCTGGAAAAGAAAATAGCAAACCACTTCTAGCAACCAAGAAGGCAGAGTAGGAATGCTCTTGAGCTTGCCCAAACCCATCTCCAAACAACCAGTTCAGTACCTTTGCCAAGAAAACCCAAATAGGGTCAAGAAGAGTCAGACATCATTGAATTACAACAAAGGATAGCTTCTAAGATCTTATCTAGTCCTAAATCTGTGACACAATTATTTGATGATGACTTGGAGTCAGGAAAACCTAAGGTTAAAATCTACTTTGGATATTTATTGACTGTGTGACCCTGGGCAAGTCACTTGAGCCTCTCAGCCTCAGTTTCTTCAACTGTAAAATGGGGCTGATGATACCTGCCCTAACTCATGGAACTGTCCAGGACTCAAATGAGATCATGTAAACCTAGATTATTACTTAATCTAATATTTTTCTTTCTTTAAAAAAAAACCCTGACCTTCTTTCTTAGAATTGATATGAAGTATCAGTTTGAAGACAAAAGAGTGGTAAGGGCTAGGCAGCTGGGGTTAAGAGTCTGAGGCCAGAACTGAACTCAGTGCCTCCATCTCTAGGCCCGGTGCTCCATCCTCTGTGCCCCCAAGCTGCCTCTTTCCTGTTATTATCCTTGAGTCAGTCCCAGCAACTATACTTTTCTGGAAGCTTAGAGTTTGGGGACTGGGCTGGTGGAAAGGGGGATAAAGGGGTGAACAGGGCAAACAGGTTCTGGCTGTCAAAGGTGGGGCCCAATTCTCATGCCTACTTTTTTGACGCACGAGTCAGTTGTGAAACATACACTAGTCAGACTAGAGAAGCTCTGGCTGAGTTAAGAAAGTCTGAACCCAGAGCCATCTGGGCATGATGGACGAGAATGGGGAAAAGGGAGTCACCTCCCAGGCAATAGCAGAATTTCAAAGGAAATATCACCGATTTTCAGGGGATTGGCTCACGTTTTGGACTATGGCCGTCCCTTTGAGCAAATGACTCCCTCTCTGGTCCTTCCCCTGGCACCAAACTTTCTCACCTGGGCAAGCATGACTAGGGGGTGGAGGTGGCAGATGAGGGTGTGGTGGCCGAGGCCGATTGGGAAATAAGATGAACAAAGGTCAGGCTCCAAGTTCTAGGAGCCTTTAGAGGGAAAAAGATTTTAGAGGTCAGCAGCCCAGGAAATCAAGTCAACAAGCATTTAGTAAATGCTAAGCCCTGGCGATTCCAAGAAAGACAAAAGCCAGCCCCCCACCCCAGGAAGCTCTCAGCCTAATGGGGGAAGACGACACGCACTAACTGCATGTAGGGAAAATGGAAGATATTGAACAGGGGAAAGGCACTAGAATTAAGAGGAATTAGGCAAGGCTTCCTGGAGAAGGAGGGATTTGAGCTGGGACTTGAAGAAAGCCAGGGAATCGAGGAGGAGGAGGGAGGATATTCCAGATATGAGGGAGAAGCAGAGAAAAGATGGAAGGTGAGGAGATGGCGTATCCTGTACAAGGAAGTCAGTGTCACTGGGTCAGAGTATATGGAGGTGAAGAAGGGATTGTGAAGGGCATTAAGAGTCAAATTCAGTACCCCTGACTCCAGTGCAGGTGTCCTTTCAATGGAGCCTTGGTTTTTTCATCTATACGACGAGGATAAAAATATTGGAGACACCCCTTCTCAGGGAGGCTTGGGAAACCTTAAAGAACTAGAGAACTAAGGATGAACTACTGTCACCTTGTGTCTTTAGCCTCAGGCAGCTCTTGGGCTAGATGGACCCCTGGGGAGCCACATCTTAATCAAGCCCTTTGTCCTCTTTCAGAGAGAGACCCAAGTTTGGGAAAGGTCTAGTCATTAGGAGCGAGGAAGCTGCTTGGAGCACTTAACTGTGGTGATGAGAAAGGGGGGGAAGAAGGAAAAACAGTCACACAAAGCTTCACCTTCAAGCTTTGAGCTGAGCTCAGCAATGCGCTAAGACAGCAGACAACCACCAAAGGATTTTTTGCACCTTGAAGGCAGGACAATCTGTTCTAACTGTAGAGTCTGTGATCCTAACTAGGGGCAAATGTTAGAGGCTTTGCTAGATACCGTCACCTCCAAGGCAGACTGAGCAAGGGCCCTCGTTGTCCCTCCTGTCAAGACAACTCCATCCAAGCATTTAGTCCTCCTTTCAACTTACTATCGGGCTCACTTCTTGGAAGTTTACTGACACAGGAAAGGACAGAAAGTAAGAACCTCGTTCCTCTGGAACACAGAGAAAGAAAAGAGCTAAACTGAAGTCCAAACACAGATTAGGGGTTTAAAAAAAAAAAATATATATATATATATATGGTGAGAGGGCAAGGTGGGGGGGGGGGGAGAGACAGAGAGAGAAAGACAGAGACAGAGACAGACGAGAGAAGAAACAGAGACAGACAGACAGAGAGAGACAGAGAGACAGACAGACAGAGATAGCTCAGGGGATTGAAAGTTAGGCCTAGAGAGAGGAGGTCCTGTGTTCGAATATGGCCTCAGACATCCTCTAGGTATGTGACCCTGGGCAAGTCACTTAACCCTCATTGTCTAGCTCTTATCATTTTTTTGGCCTTGGAACCAAAGCACAGTATCGATTCTAAGACAAGGTAAGGGTTTTACACACACACACACACACACACACACACACACAGATTCTAAATGTGATGCTGACAACAGCATTTCTGAGAACTATCCCAGTAGCCTCCTAATGGGTCTCCCTGCTTCTTGTGTCCAATCCATCATGCTCCAAACAGCTGTCAAATGGATTGTGACACACAGCTCTGACCCAGTCATTTTCTATAACCTTCAGGGGCCCCCCTATTGTGTCCAGGATAAAATACAAACTTCCTCTGCTTAGAATCCTTCACAGTCTAGTTACAACCTATTTTGCTTACTTTCTATTTTTTAAATTTCCTTTTTTATTATAAGCTCATCAACCATCACCTAGCACGAACATGTCAGTAAACCAAGAAGAAATAAAAAGAGAAAAGTTCATGAAATGAGGAACTTTTGCTTTTTCTAAAACAGGGCATATGAAATTGAACATGGCAGTAAGGACCATTTATACCTCCTGAACTTTTTTCCCCCTGTATATTTAATTTTATATTGATTTTCTTTTCTTGAAAAAACAAAACACTATCACTACCTAATAAACTATCCAGTCCTAAAGGAGTTCTGATAACAAACAAGTGTAGTCAAGAAAAACAAAGAAACACATCAGTCAAATCAGAAAATGTATGTCTATCACTTTTTAGTCAAAACATGGGAGGCATATTTTATCATCAGTCTCTGAAGTCTTAATGGATACTTCATTGTGTTGGACAATTCTGAAGTCTTCCTTCCTTCCTCCCTTCCTCTCCCTCTCCCTCCCTCCCTCTCTCTCTCTCTCTCTCTCTCTCTCTCTCTCTCTCTCTCTCTCTCTCTCTCTCTCTCTCTCTCTCTCTCTCTCTCTCTCTCTCTCTCTCCCTCTCTCCCTCCTCTCCCTCCCTCTGTCTCCCTCTCTCTCTCTTTCTCTCTCTCTCTCTCTCTCTCTCTCTCTCTCTCTCTCTCTCTCTCTCTCTCTCTCTCTCTCTCTCTCTCTCTCTCTCCCCCTCCCTCCCTCTCTCTCTCTCTCTCTCTCTCTCTCTCTCTCTCTCTCTCTCTCTCTCCCCCTCCCTCTCTCCCTCTCTCTCTCTCTCTCTCTCTCTCTCTCTCTCTCTCTCTCTCTCTCTCTCTCTCTCTCTCTCTCTCTCTCCCCCTCCCTCCCTCTCTCTCTCTCTCTCTCTCTCTCTCCCTCCCCTTCCCTTCCCTTCCCTTCCCTTCCCTTCCTTCCCTTCCCTTCCCTTCCCTTCCTTCCCTTCCCTTCCCTTCCCTTCCCTTCCTTCCCTTCCCTTCCCTTCCCTTCCCTTCCCTTCCCTTCCCTTCCTTTCCTTTCACCTTTTATCTTAGAGCTGGTACTAAGTATTGGTTTCAAGGCAGAAGATCATCAAGGTCTAGGTAATTGGGTTAAGTGACTTGGCCAGGGCACATAGCCAAGAAATGTCTGAGGCCAGATTTGAACCTAGGACCTTCTGACTCCTGGCCTTGTGCATCACACTTTTTAGCCAAAATATGAGAGGCCATCGGTCCTCTGAAGTCTAACTGATCGCTTACTTTGTTAGACAGTTCTGGAATCTTTCCTTTATATTAAATACATCATCCTTTAAAAACCAACCAAACAACATTATTTCTCTTGTCTCTTCACACACGTATCTCCTCAGACATCTCATTTTCTACTTGACTGAACTCATTTTGGACTCCGCCATACCCCCAGGAAGTAACCTCTTCAATGGAAAATCTCATCCTGCCAGAGGCAATCCGTACTCCATACTCAAGACTCACCAGTTCCTCCCGGTGTGGAACCTGAAACTTACATTTCAAGAAGGGCCACAGGACAGACATCTCCTCTTTTCCTCCCAAGAGCACTCATTCTGGACTTCCTTGACTTTTCCATCGTGCCCACACAGGTATATTTTCTACCTTCTCTCACCTCATCCCCACCGCTTTTAGCTTTGTCTGTTGTCTTCTCCCATTAGACCGCAAGCTCCTTGATTTTCTTTTTCATATCTGCATCCCCAGGTGTTAGCATAGTGCCTCACACACAGTAGGCACTTAATAAATATTGATAGTTGACATTCCCCTTCCTAGCCAAGCTGGCCTACTTGCTCCTCTCCACGTCTCCTTTCCAGACTCCATGTTCTTGCATTCTCAGAGCCTAGGATACAGGCTTTCTTCATCTCTGCCTCTTAGAATCCTGCACTCCCTAATGGGTTCAGGAGGGTTTTCTCTCCCAGGTGTATGAATTCCTTCCTCTTCAAATAATCTCATATCTACGTTAGAATGCAGACTCCTTTGAGCAGGGCTTGTTTCTTATCCCGAGTGCCTGGCACAGAGGAGGTGCCCACTAAATGCTTGTAAATTATCTATTTATAATAAGTCAGCATTTATATAGTATTTTAAGGTTTGCAGAGCACTTTACAAATGTTATCCCATTTTATCCCAGCAACCAGGGGAGGTAAGTACTATTATTGTCTAGACCTGGGGCAAACAGGTTAAGTGACTTGCCCAAAGTCACACAGGTGGTAAGTGTTTGAGGCAGGATTTGAACTCAGGTCTTCCTGCCTCCAGGATCAGAGCTCTTATCTACTTTTCTAGCTTCATAGGATTATAAACTCAGGCCAGAAAGACCTTCAAGGATCACCTCTACTCAGCTCTCATTTTAGGATGAAGAAACTTTATAAGGGGCCAGTCATGATTCAAACCCAGGTCCCAAACTCCAAAGCCAGGATTCTTTCCACTGTCCCCCTTGATAGCTCTACATATCTGGTATGTCTTGTTTATTTTCTTCCATGGAGCCTTCCTAGAAGAATCTTTCACCTTAATGATGGTCCTCCTCTAGGTCTTTGCCTGCGATCCCCCTGGAATGCTAGGGCTGGCCAGCTTCTACCCAGCCCTCATTCCTGCTACTCCCCTTCTGATCCATGCCCTCTCTCTCAAGACGTACCTTTCCTAAAGTCAACTGGCTCCTCGGAAATAAAAAACTTGGTGAAACAAAGTTGTGTAAAACCTTGGGAGTTGCTGAAGGGTCAAAGGTGAAGGGACTTACAAAGCTAATATGTTAAGTGATGGATTCGGAGTTGTTCTGGTAAATGTTTAACAACCAGCTCTCCAAAAATAAAAATGTAGGATGACACACTTAAAAAAAAACAACACAAAAACCCTTACTGTCTGCCTTAGTAGCAACTCCAAGCCAGAAGGGCAAGGGCTAGGCAATCAAGATTAAGTGACTTGCCCAGGATCACACAGCTGGTCTGAGGCTAGATTTGAATTCAGGTCCTTCCTACTCCAGGCTTGGCATATATTCTCTCCATTGTGCCACCTAGTTATCCCTGGATAACACACTTTTAAGTTCAATCCACATCAGTAACAATTTTTCCATCACTCTCTTAACTTCAGACAATCAACGAAATGAGGAATCAAGATGTGATTTATGGCATTTGCTGATTTGGGAGGTGTAAATACACTGAAGTCAGCCTGGCTTGAACTGATTCCAGTCCAGGACTTCCTAACCCTAAGCCCAGCCCCTCTCCTCCTGCCCCAGGAGACATTTCTCGAATGTCCATGTCTCACTGCCAAGAATGTTAGCTCCGCCAGGATAGAGACTTGGTCATTTTTGCCTTCGTAGCCCCAAAACCGAGCACAAAGTTGGTGCTTAATAAATGCTCGTGGGGTGGACAGCCTGATTGAAACTCATCACTTACACTTCTGTAGAAATTCCAAGTGACCCAGTGCTTTACCCTCCCACAACCCTGTGAGGGGACAAGGATTATTTTTCTGTTTTACAGAGCTGGTGAGTGTCTCCAGTGTTCGGTTCTCCAGACCCCACGCAAAGCTGGCATTCCGGCTACCTTTTCCTGCTGCCCCAGGACACTGGCATTGAAGACAGCCTCAGTTACACAGCATTGATTCCAAGACAGAAGGTGAGGGTTTAAAAAACAAAACAAACCAACAAACAAAAACACTGTGCTCTCCAGCTCTGGTACCAGGGATCCTTTGGTGAACCCCAACAACCCCCTCCTCCTCCATCCATAAAAGCTTAGCCACAGAAGGAGGCTCCAATGCTAAGAGTCCAGTGGCTGTGAATAAGGGAGAAGGAACTAGCATCTGTTAAGCACAAGATTATCTCAATTGAGTCACTAGTGAAAAATCAACCACTCTTCAGTCGGGAAAGAAGGGACAATCAGAGAGAAAGAACAGGAGGAAATCAAAAGAGCACTTTATTTTGAAATGTGATGGGTTCAAATCCCAGCTCTTCTACTTAAAATTTTTTTATTCTTACCTTCTGTCTTAGAATTGATATTAGGTATTGGTTCCAAGGCAGAAAATTGGTGAGGGCTAGGCATTGGGGGGTTAAGTGACTTGTACAGGGTCACACAGCTAGGAAGTGTCTAAAGCCAGACCTGAACCAAGGATCTCCCTTCCCCAGGCCTGGCACTCTATCCACTGAGCCATCTAATTTCCCTCCCTTCTACTTTTAATATGTATCACCTTGGGAAAGTCATAGGTCCCTAGATCAAGAGCTGTGATGGGACTCGGAGATCATCTATTCTACCCTTTCATTTTCAAGCAGAAGACATTGAGATCCAGGGAAATTAGGTGGCTTGTTCACAAGTCAAAGAGGTAGTAGTGGCATCAGAGGTAGGTGTCACCTTATTATGGGCCTTGGCTTCCTCATCTCTAAAAGTCCAGGGTTGGCCTAAATGACTTCAAAGGTCTCTTCTAACCCTAAACCTATCACATGTGCAGGGTCTTCTTTGGGTCAGGATCACCTCTAAAAAGCCAACCTGGATGAATTCCCCATGGGGCAACCACTAAGAAACCTTCCCATGCTACAGCCTTACTCCTGTTCCCTACTCCCACCTAAAATATAAAAAGAATTCAGAGCTGGCCCCGCTCCTGGCCTCTTAGATGACCTGACCTTGGTCATGCTCATTAGGTGTCCTTGCTTTTGGAGGTGAGATACTGACACAGACATAAAATCTCAGGGCAGGAAAGCTCCTCAGAGCTCTGGAGCCTCCTCTGAAAAAATGAGGGGCTAGGGTCTTGGCCTCTGAGGCCCCTTCTAGTTCACAGGAATTCTCTCTACCATCTTCCCTACAAGTGGGCACAGCCTCTGCTTGAAGACTGCCCACCAAGGGAGAATCCACCTTCTAACCCAACTAATTCCCTAAACTGCTCATTCCACTTGATATAGTACCTGACATAGCAACTGTATCTGGCACAGGTAAATGTGCTTAATTCTATCTATCTATCTATCTATCTATCTATCTATCTATCTGTCCATCTGTATCCATCTGTCTATCCATCATCTATCTATTCCTTCCTTCCTTCCTTCCTTCCTTCCTTCCTTCCTTCCTTCCTTCCTTCCTTCCTTCCTTCCTTCCTTCCTTCCTTCCTTCCTTCCTTCCTTCCTTCCTTCCTTCCTTCCTTCCTTCCTTCCTTCCTTCCTTTCCACCCATCCATCCACCCATCCAGGTTGCTCAGTACAAAGAGTGCAGGGCCTAGAGACAGGAAGACTTGTATTTAAATCTGGCCTCAAACACTTCCTATGTGAACTCTGTTTGCCTCAGTTTCCTTATCTGTAAAATGAGCTGGAGAAAGAAATGGCAAATCACTCAAGTATCTTTGTCCAGAAAGCCCCAAATGGGGTCACATGGAGTTGGTTAGGACTGACTTAATTAAACACCAATCTGTCTGTCTGTCTGTCTGCCTAAGTATCCTTCATTGGGAGAGGATCTGTTCGGAAGTTTTTATTTCCAGAAAGCCTACAGTATTTCAGTTTCTTCACCATGCCCTTTGGAGCCAAGGAGAAGCTGCTTACCCTCCTCCAGAATAGCCTGGAAATACTTGAAGAGAGGTAAAAGTAGATGAAAGCCAACTTTATCTGCCCCCCCCCCCCCCAAATTAATCAACAATCCTTAGCTAGAGGATGCCCTGGGTTCTAGGGTAGACTCAGCAAAAGCCGGCTGTTTCCTGCCCTCCAGGAGCTTAAGCCCGAGGCCAGCTTTGTAAATAACCAAGATTCCCGCGGGGAAACAAGCTGAGGAGAGAAGCGGGGCGCCCTGCCCTACCTGACGACGTGGAAGCAATAGAGAAGCCGGGTCCCAGCCCAGGGGCCCTGGCTGCTGCGGACGATGGTGATGTACAAGTAAACTGCGATGGCCACGGTCCAGAAGAAGGAGCTGGTGTTGGCGAAAGTGGAGAGGGCGCCCTGCACCACGCAGTCCCAGGTGGTGTCGGGGAAGTCCTGGAGGACCCCATAGAAGTAGGAGGCGGCAGAGAGCAGGTCCGCCAGGGACAGAAAGAGGAGCAGCTGCCTAGCTCGGCTCCTCAGGTCCGGCCACAGGGCATGGGTGCCTATGAGGAGGCTGGAGCCCAAGAAGGAGAGGACGCAGGACAGAAGGACCACGATTTTCTCCGAAGGATAGATCTCGGTGGGGGGCGCAGGCTTCTGGGGGAGCAGCATGGCCAAGGGCTTCCAGGAGCGGAGAGGGCACTGTGGGAGATGCGGGATCCAGGGGAAATGCCGTCGGAGTGCGGGACGGTGGAAGAAGAGAAGGAAAGGAATGAAGCGGCTGGACGAGAAGAGCTGGGGAGGGGGGGGGGGGGGAGTGGAAAGAGCTGGAGGAGAGGCGGCCGGGGGCGGGGGCGAAGATGGGGGAAAGGGAGGCCAGGAAGAGGCAGGGAGAAGGGGCGCTGAACAATGAGGAGCCCCTGGAAGAGGGAGTTTGTGGGGGAGACCAGGGAGGTGGGGCGGCAGGACGGAAGCGGGGAGGGGGTGGGGGGGCAGAACAAGGGAAGGGACCCGGCAACTTCAGTCAGAGAAAGTTCCTACTGAAAGCCTGAGATGCAGACCGTGGTTTGGGGGACCCCGAAGGGTGGCCGCTCTAGGTGCTCCAATTCCAGCGCCTGCCACCCAGCCCCGCCAGTCCGCCCCCTCTCGCCGCGGGGCAGCGGCGGCGTCATGTGAGCGGTAGCGGAGACCGAGGACTCGGGCAGGAGCTCGGCGCGGCCCCGCCCCCAGCCCGCTCCGGACCCGCCCTGTCCCAGCCCCCGAGGCTCAGCTGGCCACAGCTGCAGCTGCTGGGCTCAGCGGCCAGCCTACTAGGAAAAGACCCCCGGCCCCGCCGCCGCCCTCGCGGGAAGGACTGGCGTTTCTGAGACGTCTTCCTTTCACTTTCTTTTCCTTTTTCCCTGGGCAGGAGGTCCTTGGCTGCGGTCCCCTTGCCCTTTGTAGGTGAGAGGAACCAGAAGCAGGTGCTTTCTTTTCGAGTCACTGGAAATGGGCCGGTATTCCCCCTCCCACCCTGAGCCCAAGACAGCCCCGCCCCCACCCCAATATCACCGTCCTCATCCTCTCATTTAACTGAGAGACCACCAGCTCCGCACCCTGATCAGGCAGAGCCCACTTCTCTTCGGGGGGAAGGGAACACGTTTATTAAGCACCAACTCTGTGCCAGGCACTGTGCCAAGCGCTTTAGAAATATTGGCCCGTTTACTTTTTCTTTCCATGCTTTCCCCTAAAACCACTGGCAAGTCCCACCAGATTGTTGCAGGGAAAGATGCCGAGGAGAGGAGGGGGGTGCCCTGCCCTCCCTGACCCTGTGGGAGCAATAGAGAAGCCGGGTCCCAGCCCAGGGGCCCTGGCTGCTGCCCACGGAGATGTACAAGTACTGGGATGGGAAGGGTCCAGGAGAAGGAACTGGTGTTGTCCAAGGTGGAGAGGGCGCCCTGCACCTGCGCCAGAGGATCCTTTTACTACATGTCAGTAAATGAGAGGCTGGGTGGACAGAGCTCACATTCTACCCAGAAAGACCCAGGTTCAAGACCTGCCAAAGACATGGGCCAACCGTGGGCAAGTCAAGGGACCTCCCAGAGTCCTCCAGCAACTCTAAAACCATCATTTAAAAGACTTCCTGGTCTTAATCAATGGAAGGGAGCTCCCACAATGGCAGTTCTTCATACAAGTGGAATAATAGGCACCAAGAGTTACAGCTGGAAGGGCTTCCTTCATTTTACAGAGGAAAACGGTCCCAGAGAGGGGGAAAGATTACTGGGCCCACATAGTTTCAGAGGCAACATTTGATCCCTGGTCTGCCTGACTCTGAACTCCAATATCTTCTTCTTTTTTAAGAGTAGCAATTTTATTTTATTTTATTTTATTAGATGATTTAGAATTTTTTTCCATGGTTATAAGACTCATGTTCTTTCCTTCCCCTCCCTTCCATCCCCTTCTCCTTCCCATATCTGACTTGTAGTTTCACTGGGTTTTACATGTGTCATTGATCAAGGCCTATTTCCAAATTATTAATATTTGCACTAGGTTGATTGTTTAGAGTCTATATCACCAATCATATCCCCATCAAACCATGTGATCAAGCAATTGTTTTTCTTCTGTGTTTCCGCTCCCACAGTTCTTCCTCTAGATATGGACAGCATCTTTCTCATAAGTCTCTCAGAATTGTCCTGGATCACTGCATTGCTGCTGGCAGAGAAGTCCTTTACATTCTATTGTACCATGGTTACAAGGTTCTTCTGGTTCTGCTCCTCTCACTCTGCATCACTTCCTGGAGGTTGTTCTAGTTCCCATGGAATTCCTCCACTTTATTATTCCTTTGAGCACAATAGTATTCCATCACCAACAGATACCACAATTGGTTCAGCAATTCCCCAATTGAAGGGCATCCCCTCATTTTCCAATTTTTTTGCCACCACAAAGAGCGCAGCTATGAATATTCTTGTTCATGTCTTTTTCCTTATGACCTCTTTGGGGTATAAGCCCAGCAGTGGTATGGCTGGATCAAAGGGCAGACAGTCTTTTAGTGCCCTTTGGGCATATGAACTCCAATATCTTCTGAAAGGTTGATTGGGATTCCTTCTACCCGTCATTTTTTTTTAAAGGAGACCACATTCTCTTGCCCCTTTCTGAAGAAGAAAACCATTTACCATACAGGATAGAGGCAGTGAAAAATAGACCACTTGCTTCTCAATATTGGGAAGAAACATTGAAGTAGTTTTATTATCTTCTCCCATTTTAAAAGCCTACAAAAAAATTTAATAACCCTACAATCAACTTGAGATTTAACCTGCAGAAAAGGGCTCAACATTCAGTTTTCTACTGTCAGCACTCTGTGATGTTATGGCCACACATTGTAGCCATTGATTCTGAGTTGTGTGACCCCAGACTAGCCACGGGGTTCCTCTAACTATGATGAATAGACTACCTCTAGCAAAGTTGCTTGGGCATTGACCAGGGTTTCTCTGCAGGGAGTGCAGACCTCAGTTCCCATTCATGTTTCCCCCATGGTGAAAAGGTCACTCTCTGGGGCGATCCCAACAAACACCATGCACACACATGGATCCAATTCTGAAAACATTTATTATTGTCTAGATGGCATTAGTGGATAGAGCATGGCTGGGTCTGGAGTCAGGAAGACTCCAGAGTTCAAATGTGACCTCGGACATTTATGGGCTATGTTACCTCTGGTAAGTCACTTAACCCTGTTGGCCTCAGTTTCCTTATCTGTCAAATGAGATGGAGAAGGAAATAGCAGACCATTCCAGGATCTCTGCCAAGAAAACCCCTCCAAAAAAAGGGTCAGGAAGAGTTGGACAAGACTGAAAAATGACTTCTCAGCAATAACAGTACTGTGTGCCAAGCTAGGGGAATACAGGCAGGTAGTTGGGGATATAGTAACAAAAATTAACTGGTTAGTTTTTGTCCTCAAGGAGTTTATAGTCTAAGTGATGATATGTGTGTGTGTATGAGCATTCAACATACATATAGATATGTAGGGGGAGAGTATGATTCTCTGATTTTTAAAAAACCCTTATCTTCCATCTTAGAATCCATACTGTGTTTTTGGTTCAAGGTAGAAGAGCAGTAAGGGCGAGGCAAGGGGGTTAAGTGACTTGCCCAGGGTCACACAGCTAGGAAGTGTCCCTAGTCATATTTGAACCCAGGACCTCCCATCTCTAAGCCTGGCTCTCAATTCATTGAGCCACCTACCTGCCCTCCCCTCACTCCAGCTCTGATTTCATTGATGTAGGGAGCAACCAGAGGAGGGAACCTCTACTAAGGTGATTCAGCCTTTCCACTGCAATTTATCATCTTAGCACATTGTACACAGAGACACGGATACACTGTGGCACAATCAAATGTAATGGACTTCTCTACTAGCAGCAATGCAATGATCCAGGACAATCCTGAGGGACTTTTGAGAAAGATGCTGTCCACATCCAGAGGAAGAACTGTGGGAGCAGAAACACAGAAGAAAAATAACTGCTTGATCACATAGTTCAATGGGGATATGATGGGGGATGTAGACTCTAAATCACCCTAGTGCAAATATTAATAATACGGAAATAGATCTTGATTAATGACACATGTAAAACCCAGTGGAATTGCATGTCGGCTACGCCTCTGGTAACCATGGAAAAATATTTTAAATTAAGTAATTAAATAAAATTTTCTAAAAATAAAGTTTGCAAAGCATCTCAGCAAATTGCCTGGAGCTCTTTGGGCTCAAGTGATCTGTCCAGGGTCACACAGCCCTTGTGTATGTCAGAGATGGGACTTCATTCAAGACCTTTGGGGTGTTGGTTCTTTGTGGACTCACTGAGCGACAGGGCTTCTCAACTGCAAAGTATAGACAGTCTTTTCAGGAGGGAGAGATCAAGAGTGGCCTCATATAGTAAGCACCTGAGCAGGGCTTTGGAGGAAGCTCTGGAATCCCAGAGGCAGAGGTGAGCGTGGAGGCATAGCTGAGAGCATGGATTTAAATCATAGATTCCAGATAAGGAAACGGAGGCCTGAGGGCATCAGTGAATTATCCAGGTTCACAGAGCTTGGATCACAGACCAGAGACTCCAACCCCCTCATTTGGCTGATGCTCGAGGGACCACCTGGGCAAAGGCAGGGACAGTGAAATGGACACTCGTGTTTGGGGAACTGCCAATGGGTGGGCCAGTTTGATTGGAATGGGGCTTGGCTGGACATGGCCAGGGACTTCTGGGAGACCAGAAATTCTGCTATTTCTGGATTTCCAGCAGCTCCCTTTGAAGTCAGATTCCATTTACACTGCTGCATTCTTTCCATCTCTTCTTTCATGGTCTTAGCACTCCATCGTTCTAGGGGGAATTCCCCGGAAGCCGGGATGGATTTTTCCGGTGCCCGCCAGACGCCACAGCAGGGGCGGCTGTCCCGTGTCAAAAGCAGCTGGTGACAAAAAGGCATTTCGCCTTTCAGCTGTCCTACCCCATTTGTCAGGCTGGACAGTCAAGGTCACAGCCTGTTAACATTACCACCATGGGGGCAAATGGCACATGTACACGACCTATTTGGATGTTGTCCTTCCCACTCCCTACATAAACCCAGTGCCAGCAAGGAACTGTGTCCTCAGCAACATTAGGGACACAATTGAGACAGTGTCCAACGAGGGTCAGCGTCCTATTCCTTTTTCCAGAGTTCCTCCAAGTTTCCCTGGAGAGTTCACCAATAACCCCATCCTGCTCTCATTGGGCCACTTCGGAATTTTCTTTTAAACATGAACCATGGAGGTTTCCCCCAGGATTAGGGAAAATGTAAACAAGAAGCTCAATTGAACAATTTTCCTCTTCGGTGCTTTGCTTTTATGACCCTTTTTGCCTCAGTTTCCTCATCTGTCAAATGACTTGGAGAAGGAAACGGCGAACCGCTTCAGTGTCTTTGCCAAGAAAACCCCAAATGGGGTCACAAAGAGTGGGACATGACTGAAATGACTGAACAATAAGAGACCCCCTGAAACATTATGGCATTATGGGTAGAAAGCTGACCAAAGAATTGGGAAGACCAATCAATCATAAAGACTGGCTTCTGACACTTACTGGCTGAATGACCTTAGACAGTCATTGCTCCCAGGTAAAACTTTGAGACTGAAAGTTACAAAAGTGGTTTTTATTAGAAGGAAGAGTCCTCTTTGTTAGAGAAGTCTCTGGTCTGCCCCCCTCACCATCCCCAAAGCTCCACCAAGCCCATACATTTAAGGAGCATTTAAAGGTTTGCAAAGTATTTTCACATACATTACCTTTTTTTTCTCTCTCACAACCCTGTGATGGCAATACTATTATTATACTCATTTTACAGAAGTGAAATGAGGACCCAGATCACATCATTGCATTTATCCACATTTACAGATGAGGAAACTGAGTCCCAGTGCTATTTTTTTTAAACTCTTACCTTCTGTCTTGGAGTCAATATTGTGTATTGGCTCCAAGGCAGAAGAGTGGTAAGGGCTAGGCAATGGGGGTCAAGTGACTTGCCCAGGGTCACACAGCTAGGAAGTGGCTGAGGCCAGATTTGCACCTAGGACCTCCTGTCTCTAGACCTGGCTCGCAATCCACTGAGCTACCCAGCTGCCCCCTCCCAGTGCTATTATATTACCTGCAAGTATTAAATATTTGAGGTAGGATTTGAACCCAGGTTTTCCTGACTCTAGGCCAAGCACTCTGTCTATTTGACCACAATGTGGGCCATTTGTCTTAGCTCACCAGCTGTCTATCACCTACCCCAGACTTTTCTGGTATTCCTCCAGTGTTCTGGAAATGATTTGCTATTATTATATACCTGTGGCGAACCCTCCACTTCCCCCCTCTCTGCCCTAAATAGAAAGTAAGGGAACTGAGAGCAGAGGATGCTTGGTGGGGTTTTGTGTTTGTTTCTGTTTCTCTAGTGTCTACCCCAGTGCTTGGCCCAAAGTAATGATTTAAGGGATTGTGGAATTGAATCGACTCTCCAACTCAACTGGAACCAACTGTGGGTAAGAACCCTCTCCCCCTTCGTTGTGAAATAACAGATGTCTGGTCCCAAGGGGGGTGACAGGAAATGCTTCTTTCATGGACCTCCGGGCAGAACTGGGGCTGACGGAGCAATAGCTGGGCTACTCCCAGAGCCCTGGGAAGGCTGAGGAAGAGGCTGCTTTCTTCACTGTTCTGGAATTAGCTTCCTTCTTTCAAATCCCCATGATGGAGTATTTCTTCACCTAGAGGGAGATTCGTGCCTAGCAGTAGCCACAGATGATGAGTTAGAGCAAGGAGTGTCAGAGTTCATCTAGCTCAGAGACTGTTTTTGTCATGGACCCATTTGGCAATCTGATGATGGATCCTGGGTGACCTCTTCTCAGAGTCGTGTTTTATAAATATCTAGCATAAAAGACATTGGGTTACAAAGGAAACCACTTAGATTGAAAGAGTTATCAAAATGGGGCTGCTGGTGGCACAGCGGATAGAGCTCCTGGCTTGGCATCAGGAAGACCCGAGTTCAAATGTGTCCTCAGACATTTATTAGCTATGTGGCCCTGGGTAAGTCACTTAAGCTCTGCCTCAGTTTCCTCCTTTGTAAAATGAATTGAAGAAGGTAATGTATCTGGTATCTTTGCCAGGACTAACCCCAAAGAGGGCCATGAAAGGTCAGATGCAACTCAAAGATTTTTTAAATCATGGTTCTCAGGTTAGCGATGGCCAATGTCATAGAAAATAGGTCTTCCTACTTCAAACCAGCACTGTGTAAGTCCTCATTTGACATGAAAAGACACGTCCTGGGAGGTGTCGCTTCATAAGATTTAGATCTGGAAAAGCCTTTCAAAGCCAACAAGTCATCAATGAAAGTGCGTGTTGGCTGCAGGAAGAGTGGGTGGAGGGGAGGGAGGGAAATAATGTGATTATTGTAACCAAGGAATAATGTTCTAAATTGACTAAATAAACTTATTCAAATGAAAAAAGCAAACAAACCAAAGCCAAGGAGTCTAACCCCCTCATTTTACAAATGAGGAAACTGAGACTCACAAGACTTGTTCAGGGTCATATAGTTAGTAAGCAGAAGAAATCAGCCCCCCCCCCACCCCAAAACCAGTGGTCTTTCCTAGTTTTGGTCCCTTACAAGGACACTTTCTAAAAGCGTCTTCCATGCTAGCCTTCCCATCTATTAGGAGGAAGAGATGTTTAGCAGGAAAATGAAGGTTTGTAGAGGACAGATGTATGAGACCTGCATGCAGAGACAGATTCTGGAATGCTGGAAGGAAGGCTTAAGCTGGAACTGAGGGGTGCTTGGCTCTCTCTGGAGGTAACCTGGAGGGAGTGGCTACCAGTCCTGAGGTTTCTGATCTGATCCTGCTTCCTATCCTGCTTGCTATCCTTGTTGTTATCCTGTTGCTGTGTTTCCTTGGGAGAAGAACCCTGTGAGCCTGAACCAGCTATCTGCTCTGTCAGTAAGCAGAGGTTCGGGTCCATTTGGACCTGGGACCTACCCTGGGTCCCTGCCAAATATGCCACAGGCCAGCACCTCTAGTAATAACCAAGAGAGGGTTTTAGTGCAGGGACTGGGTTTATAGATTAGAGAGGAGAGGGTGCTAATGTAGACCATTCAGTCTCTGAAGACCCTCCGCAAGGAGGTCTAGATCTGGGTTTTGTAGTTAGTAATCCAGTGACAGGGCTTTCCCTTACCCTTCAAACCTCTCTCTCTGGAAATAAGTGACATCTTCCATTGATTATATCCAGCTCTGTGACTGAGTAAATCTGTGTGCTGGTCCCAGATCAGGCTCTGGTCTGGTCAGGGCTAACAGTTAGACCCTTCAACGTACAGTGTGGAAACCCTGATACTGGCCCAAAGTAATCCACTGATCTCCCATCTGATCCTACCTTCCAAACTCTCCTAATACACGACCAAAGACATTACGGATGCTCTGGAGTCAGTGTTCCAAAACTCCAGGCTCTGATTCCCAATCTTCTTTGAAGAAATCCAGGTTTGCCAAAGCTCTCTGGAGGGCTAAAGATCTGACAATCTGAAATGATTTTCAGGGAAACACCTTGGTGGGGGCTGGGAGTTTCTGTTGGCTTCCTTGTCAAGGAACTGTTTGGGTGTTGGTCGGAATGTGTTTGCTGTGTCAAAAATAATGTTTGAATATGGCAAGCAGCTGTGAATTTGGAGCCGCAGGAACTCCCTCCACCGACTCCAGTGACAACTGTTTGTAACATAATCATGGGGTGGCTCTGATCTGTTTAGTGATTGCTCCATGGTCTTTTTTTTAAAAAAAACCCTTACCTTCCGTCTTAGAATCAATATTGATTCTAAGGCAGAAGAGTGGTAAGAGCTAGGCAATGGGGGTGAAGTGACTTGCCCAAGATCACATAGCTAGGAGGTGTCTGAGGTCAGATTTGAACCCAGGACCTCCCATCTCTGGGGCTGACTCTCAATCTACTGAGCCACCCAGCTGCCCCTACTTTTTTTTTTTATAACATTAAACAAATCAGAAGAGAAAGAGAAAAAATTTTTTTTCTTTGCATTTTCTCAACCTAATATAATGGATTGAGTTTCGGGCTTATAGCTGGAGTACCTGAGCTCTGGCATTTAACTTCCTGTGTGACTTTGGGCAAGTCCATTCCCCTCTGTGGACCTCAGTTTCCTTATCTGTAAAATGGGTGTGAATGTTCATGGGGGCCTCAGTGACCTGAAGTCCCTTTCTAGTTCTAGGGCTAAGAGCCTTTGATTCAGTCACTTGCATTACTGGGTTTCTGCTTGTGCAACTGTAAAATGAAGGAGTTGGACAAGAGGAATTCTAAGGTCCATTCTAACTTGAACTATAAACCACTGATTTTTACAGATGCTCTAAAATACATTTAGTAAATTCCATTCTATAAACCCTTATTAAGGGCTTCCTCTGTACAAGGCACCATCCCAGAAGCAGGGGAATGAATGCAAAGATGAATAAAATCTCTGCTCTGAAGGTGCTAACAATGAACAGTCTAATAATAAGCAGCAAAGGACCCTATGTAGAGTTGCTACTAGCTTATGCTGTTTTAAATTGGGGTCCAGAGAAGAATGAAGTTATAGAGATAAGAGGAATCAGCAGTACAGTGTAGTGGAAGAACACTGGCCTTTGAGGCAATCCTGAGTTCAAATTCTATCTCTGACTCTTACTGGGACTTCTCTGAACCTCAATATCGTCTTTTGTACAATACAGAGAATAAACCAGTAGTACTTCCTTCACAGAACTGTGGTGAGGCTCAAATGAAATAGTATGGATTTGGGGGCAGCTAGGTGGCTCAGTGGATATCCAGCCAGGCCTGGAGAGGTCCTGAGTTCAAATTTGACCTCAGACATTTCCTACGTGTGTGACTGGGGGCAGAGCCCCACTGTCTAGCCCTGACTGCATTTCTGTCTTGCAACCGATACACAGTATTGATTCTAAGAAGGAAGGTAAAGGTTTAAAAAAAGAGCAGAGCTTTGCAAGCCTCAGATTTGTCTGTGTCAAAAGTCAAATAAATGTCAGCTAACATTAATGGACAGAGACATTAGGGCCATCACAAACAGCATGCAATCCAAGTGGATGGTGGTGTGGAAGCGTTCATTGTTTGCATCCTCAGCACCTAGGACAGGTCCCGGCCCATAGGAAGGATGAGAGCTGGGCTGGTGATTTCACTGGGGTGAGGAAGCTCCCTCTCTTAATGCAGGTCAGCACCTTCTCTGCAAATTATGGTCTTAGAGAGTTATCCAAAGCCTCTGCAAATTGGGGATGTGTCCAGGGCATCCCACAGCCAGTAGGTGTCAGAGGAGGTCCTAGCTCCAAGGCTAGCTGGCTCTCACAGGCACTTTCAAGCTGGCGGAATTCTTTACGGACGGGCTGGAGCGTTTCCAGAGCCTCACTGGTCCGTGCTTAGGCTGGTCTAGACGTGCAAGTTCCAACAGAAATCCCTTTGTGCGTGTCATGTAACACACTGGCCACTAGATGTCGCCGCCCGCTAGGGTCTCAGTCTTCAGTGTGGCTCCCTAAAGATGGAGTCGGGTGGGCTCACAAATCATCGAGTTTTAGAGAGGGGATTAGGGGACTCCTAAGAGGCGGGTCCTATAAGGCTGGCAGGCAGGCAGGCAACAAGCACCCCTCCCCCCAATTTTCTTTTTCCCATCTACAGGGCATTCCTTTTCCGCCATTCCCGATTCGCCATTCTCTCTCTCCCTCCCTCCCCGGGGCAGTAAGCAATTTGCTATTGGTTATCCAGGCAGCCTTTGTGCTGTGTTGAGGAGAGAGAGCAGGCTGGGAAAGAAGACAGCCCTGACCCGCGAGGAGCTTCCACTCTAAAGGAGGAAGGCAGTACCCAAAAGGCAGAGGAAGGGGACGAAAGTCCAGAAAGTCAGAAGCACAATCTGGAGAGGGGAAGAACCATTGGCCAACATGGACCCGTCCCCAAAATGGAAGCCCTAGGAGTTTACCCCGAGGAGAAGACCCTTCCTTGCCATCCCACCCCAGCCCGTCATCACCGAGGTGTAGGGGAATAAACATTTATATGGCAGCCAGGGGACTCGGTGGTGGTTAGAGTATTGGTCCTGGAAATAGCAAGATTTCTCTTCCCGTGTTCAAATCCAACCTCAGAGACTAGCATTGTACCCTGGAAAAGTTACACAACCTCTGCCTCAGTTTCCTCATCTATAAAATAATTTGGAGAAGGAGATGTCAAACCATTCCAAGATCTTTGCTAAGAAAACCCTCAAGTGGGGTCAGGAAGAATCAGGCACAACCGAACAATTATGTGTCTGTCTACTATTATGCTAAGGGTTTTACAAATCTTTTCTCATTTGAATATCACAACCCTAGAGGTAAGTACTAAAATCCCCATTTTATAGATGAGGAAACTGAGGCAGAGGTTAAGTAACTTGCCCAGGGTACCATGATAGTCTCGGAACTTGGGTCCTCCTGACTCCAGACTCATCGTTCTATCCAATGCACTGCCTAGATGCCTGTCTTTAGCTATGTGGGAAATAGCTTACCAAGTTATGGTTCATAAATGTAATGGAATGCAGCATTTATTTTATGTAAGAAATTGTGCAATTCACCAGTATGAAGAAACCCAAGAAGATTGCCCTGAACTGAATCCTAGTGAAATAAGCAGAACCAGGAAGACACAATGACTTAAGAACAGGGGAGGCTGTGAACTGCGGATGGCGCCCAAACCTGTCCCTCTGGGAAGATTCCTATTTTGATAAAACTGGACAAAACTTTGGTTGCTACAAACTTTGGCCAATCAAACAATCAACGATGGAGAGAGATGATTAAAAACAAACCACACTTATTACACTCAGAGCACCGGCATCACTGAATCCACAAATGAATGAGTCCTGGGCAGCAGTTTCAAGCTGGGTGACATATATTTTGGTTACCAAGGCAGGATGGCTACAACACAAGTTCAAAGAGGAGAAGAGAAAAGATGAGGATTTATAGACCAAAGACAGAACATAAGGGCTTTAGGGGAAAAATGCTTGCCTAGATGTCCCACTTGCCCATCTTGTTAAACATTGACCAGAACCCACTAATAAACGTCTAGTCCAACAGGAATGTTGCAATAGAAGGCTCGGGGAATGAAGTTATTGCCAGACCCGTAGGCAAATAGCAATAACAATAATAATTGGTACTATATAGCACGCTGAATTTGGCCAAATGCTTTACAGCCATGATCTCATTTGAGCCTTAGAGCTCCCCTCTTTAATCCATATCCTTTGGGTGGAAGGCTCCTAGAAATAGAAAAGCATTGGCCAGACCTGCAACTCTGTGCCTCACCATTCTGGAGTGAATCTTCCTCCATTATTCCCTCTCTTGGACATTCCACAAGTGGCCACCACCTGCGACCAGCTTCAGCCAAGGAGGGAAGGAGGTCGTGTTTGTACTTTCTGTCCAGCAATTTCCAGCCTGGTTGGACTGGAGGCTTGAGAGCATTCTGAAAAGCCGATATGGAAATACTTGGGGTGAAGTGGGGGAAGGAGAAGGGCACACCACACCTGCAGCAGAGCTCAGCCCATTCCAGCACAGGGATGACACTGGGGCAAAGTTCCTCCTTGCACAAGCAGAAACCAGAGCAACACGACAGATGTGGATGGACACGGGAAGTATGATCCTTTTATTCATTCATTCATTCATTCATTCATTAAACCCTCACCTTCTGTCTTGGAATCAATACTGTGTATTGGTCCCAAGGCAGAAGAGTGGTAAGGGCTAGGCAATGGGGGTCAAGTGACTTGCCCAGGATTGCACAGCTGGAAAGTGTCTGAGGTCACATTTGAACCCAGGACCTCCCATCTCTAGGCCTGGCTCTCAATCCACTGAGCTACCCTGCTGCCCCCCAAGTTCTTTTAAACCCTTAGTATCAATACAGTTCATTGGTTCCAAGGAAGAACAAAGGTAAGGGCTAGGCAATGGGGGTTAAGTGACTTGTCCAGGAAATATCTGAAGCAAGATTTGAACCCAGGACGTCCTGTCTTCAGACCTAGCTCTCAATCCAGAGACAGCTGGCTGTCCCAGACTCAACGAGCCAGGGTTCAGGGGGATCTTTGTTTGTCCCATGGGATGACAGTGTCTTTGGTGAGGAGGATGACTCCACACCTGTGCTCACTGCATGGCTGTGTGACAACTACTACATTGGTGGGAGCACACGAAGACCTTCCTTTCTTTCTTAAGGAAATTATTAAGAAATAAAGATCTCTCCAGTCTCATGTCTTTCGCAGACTTATCAAAATGATGCTTCTTTTTCCCCTTTGGTTAACAAATATCTGTTGATGTTATCAAATATATGTTACAGCTACAGGCCAAACACTGGCTATGATCTTCAGGAGGGAAGAAAATCAGGAATATTTATTCACACTTCTAGGAAAAGACTTTATTGTTCTTTGGGCAGCTAGGTGGCGCCATAGTGCATAAGAGTGCCAGGTCTGGAGTCAGGAAGACTCATCTTCATGAGTTCAAATCCGGTCTCAGACACTTACTGTGTGACCCTGGGCAATTCAGTTAACTGTTTGCCTCAGTTTCCTCAGCTGGAAAGAAAATGGCGAACCATTCCAGTATCTCTGCCAGGAAAGCCTCAAACAGGGTCACGAAGGACATAACTGGAAAATGACCAAACAACTCCCCCCCTCCAGCTTCTGGGAGGAAACAATTTAAGAGTCTGGGAAATTGAATTAGAGTAGTAATTAAAATTAGAGAGACCATCTAATTAAAAGTCATTGATTAGGGCAGCTAAGTGGCTCAGAGATGGGAGGTCCTGGGTTTAAATCTGGTCTCAGGCACATCCTAGCTGTGTGACCCTGGGCAAGTCACTTAACCCCCATTGTCTAGCCCTTACTGCTCTTCTGCCTTGGAACCAATACATAGTATTGATTTTTAGATGGAAGGTGAGGGTTAAAAAAAACCCAGACCTTGCTGAGATCTGCCTTGGACAGGATTGAATGGTTTCGGGAAATGATTCTACCAGACGGCTGACATTTTAAATGACTAGTCTTCTGGTAAGGAATGAAGACTTGGTTGATCTCTTACTGAAACTCTAACTGGGATTTTTTGGTGAGTATTAAAGCACGGGGAAACCCTGCCTATTTCTGGATTCCTCTCTCTAGGCAGAGATCTTTATAATGACAATAACTTAATTCATACAAATGTTCTGCCAGGCGTACGAACACCATGCTGACTAGTATTTTCTTCCACAGAATGTGAGCTCCTGGAAGACAAAGGCTGTTTATTGCCATCTCTGTGCCCAGCTCCCTGGATAGGATCCCAAAGCTAGAGAAGGAAGGATCCTCCGAGTCCAATCCCGCACCTTTTACAGATGAGGAAACTGAGGTTCTGACTATTTAAGGGACTTACAAGAATGCTTTCATTCATTCTATTTGTAACTCAAACACTTGGCACAATGTCAGTAGGTGCAGAATAGGAACTTAATACTCACTGATTGAGGGGGCAGCTCGATAGAATAGTGAACGGAGCTCCAGGTGTAGAATAGGGGAGACCTGGGTTCAAATGTGGCCTCAGATGTGGCTCAGCTGTGTGAGCCTGGGCAAGTCACTTAACCCCAATTGCCTAGCCTTTACTGCTCTTCTGCCTTGGAACCAATTATTTAATATCTTTTTTAAGACAGAGGATGAGGGTTTAAAAAAATAAAGTTTGAGCAGAGCTAGGGAAACTAGGAATTTTGAAATTGTTAAATTAATTTTCAAAATTAAAAATCTTAAAGTAATTTTTAAAATTAAACATATTAAATTAAAAAACAATTTAAAAATCATATACTTAGTAACCACCACCAAAACAAAACATTGAATTAAACAAATGCATTTTAAAAATGACGTGCAAAACCAGGAACTCCAGTTTGTTGAAAGATATATAAATTATATATGTTTGAGCCCCCGTTGGATCTCCTTTATTATTTGGATACTTTTTTTCTCTTGATTTCATGGCTGTCATTTGTTTGTTTAATTTTTAATGTAATCAATGGGATTCTTAGAGGTGGTGCAGTGGAGAGAGTGCTGGGGACTGGAGTCAGGAAGACCTGAGTTCCAATCCAGCCTCAGATACTTCCTAGATAGGCAACCCTGGGCAAGTCACGTTACCTGTTTGCCTCAGTTTCCCCATTTGTTAAATGAGAACAATAGCATTTCTCTCGCATGGTTCTTGTGAAGACCAAATGGGATGGACGGTCCTGAAGGTCTCCTGATGAGAAATGCCATCCCACTCCAGAAAAAGAACTGACAGAGTCCAAATGCAGATCGATGCAGACTCTTTTTTGGATCAGTCTGTATTTTCTTTCACAACATGGCTGACAGTGAAATATGCTTTGCATGGTGGCACATATATAACCGATCTCAACTTGCTTGCCTTCTCGGGGAGGAGGGAGAAGAATTTGGAACTCAAAATTCTGAAAAATGAATGTTAAAAATTGCTTTTATAAGTCACTGGAAAAATAAAATAGAAAATAAAAATATAGCCAATGAGGTCACGGGGCCTAACTGTTAGCTCTTATTATTATTGGTGGTGGTGGTGGTCAGTCTGGACAAAGTCACAGAGATGGCAGATGGAGAATCAGGGCTGAGGCTCAGCCGGAAGGCCGTATGTGGCTAAGCCCCAGAGGGATGCAACCCATCTCATTGGCTAACTAGGCGCACAGATTCTGGCTTTGTTAATATCTTGAGACACCACATGGGGGCAGCCACTTGTTTCTCTGGACTGGAACCTCAAGGTAGGGATGGCCCATCATTCTCTCTGCTTCATTCAAGTCCATTTTTAAAAGCTCTTATTAGCCACCCAGGCGCCGGCTGGCTTTTGTTTGGGGGGGGGGGAGGCAGGGGGATGAGAAAGACACAGACCGATGCTTTTGTGTGTCAGGAACTCCCAGGGTAGAAAACCTCTTCAGCAGCATCTCCTCTGTAATGTTCCCTCTTAGGGAGTTGTCTTGGGGAGATAAGAGATTACATGGCTCTGTAGCTATAAAGACCCAAGTCCCTATGGAGGCAGTGAGGCAGCGGGGTGGCTCAGGGGATAGAGCATCAAGCCAGGAGATGGGAAATTCCAGGTTCAAATCTGGCCTCAGACACTTCCTAGCTAAGTGATCCTGGGCAAGTGTTTTAACTCTGTTGGCCTCAGTTTCCTCTTCTGTCAAATGAACTAAAGAAGGATGTGGCAAACCATTCCAGTATCTTTGTCAAAAACAAAACAAAACCCAATGCAGACACTTCCTGGCTTGGTGACCCTGGGCAAGTCATTTAACGCCCATTGCCTAGTCCTTACTGCTTTTCTGACTTGGAATAATTATGCTGTATCGATTCTAAGATGGAAGGGATGGGTAAAAAAAAAAGAAAGAAAAGAAAAGAAAATCCCAAATGGGATCACAAAGAGGTAGACACAACTGAAACCTCTGAACAGCCATTGGACATCAACTGATGATAAGAATAACAACAACAATAACGATAATGTGCATTTCTATGGTGTTGTGAGCTAGACGACGCTTTTTTCACAAAGACCATGTGAGGTAAGGATGGAGTCAAACCCCTTTTACAGGTAATCAATCAACAAGCATTTATTACTTTTTATCTTAACCCTCACCTTCCATCTTAGAATCAATGCTGTATATTGATTCCAAGCTTGAAGAATGGTAAGAGCTAGGCAATGGGGGGTACGTGACTTGGCCAGAGTCACACAGCTAGGAAGTATCTGAGGCTAGATTTTTTTAAACCCCTTACCTTCCATCTTAGAATCAATACTGTATTGGTTCCAAGGCAGAAGAGTGGTAAGGGCTAGGTAATGGGGGGTAAGTGACTTGGCCAGGGTCACACAGCTGGGAAGTATCTGAGGCTAGATTTTTTTTAACCCCTTACCTTCCATCTTAGAATCAATACTGTATTGGTTCCAAGGCAGAAGAGTGGTAAGGGCTAGGTAATGGGGGGTAAGTGACTTGGCCAGGGTCACACAGCTGGGAAGTATCTGAGGCTAGATTTTTTTTAACCCCTTACCTTCCATCTTAGAATCAATACTGTATTGGTTCCAAGGCAGAAGAGTGGTAAGGGCTAGGTAATAGGGGGTAAGTGACTTGGCCAGGGTCACACAGCTGGGAAGTATCTGAGGCTAGATTTGAACCACACTCATATTTTGCAAAGAAGAATTTACATGACTTGCTCACAGTCACTCAGAAAGGGGGGGGGGATCCTCACTATCCCAGCCCAGCTCTTCTTCTCCATCCCAGACAAAACAGTCCGGCTATACCATTGTATAGCATCCTGGACAAGCCAGCCAAAACCCATCCCAGATTCTTCATGGTCCTCACCAGTGAGTCCAAGTCAGCTCTGACCACTCCAGTAAGTAGCCACATCCCCTTCCCTAATTAAAGCCAAGAAAACCTCTTGGCTCGGTTTCCCTCATCCCCAGAAACCTCCGAAGCTCCTTTCTGAGTCTTTGGTGTCAGCATCCTTCTTGCCCAGCTGGGAAAGCACCATCCTTCTTCCCAGGTAGAGGACGGGTGGGGGAAGACACGGAAAGAAACCAGGAAGGTGGAAATAGGTTCCAGCCAGCCTTTTGACCCGAATTCCAATCCGCCGCGCCCATCACTAGAGAAAGCTTGTGGCCCCTTTAATTTGGGGGCAGGGGCAGCGGCACCGGCACTGGCGGGCAGGCAGGCGGGCTGTGGTGGGGTGACATTCTTTAGCCCTATTTAAAACTGGGAAAAATGCAGAGACCTTCCACGGCAGCAATCCCGAGATGCTGTGGCGGCGGCGTCATCGGGGACTGGAGTGGAGCCTGTCCCTCCAGCCCACATTCTAGGCATTCCATCAGCGCCCCGACAGCCCACACCCACCTCCAGCCGACTGCAGGCTTAAGGACACAGGGCTGGGAGGCCCAGTGGGCACCCGGAGAGGCAGGTGCTTTGTGGAGGGGAATTCCAACCAGGCATCACCCTGGGCTCCCGCCTATCTGGGGTAAACAGAACAAATCCACAAGAGCCTTGACTTGGCTAAAAATGGTACTCAGCCTCCATCACCTTTTTTTTTTAATCCTTACTCTCTGCCTTAGTAATAACTCTTAAGACAGAAGGACAGGTGGCTCAGTGGACTGAGAGTCAGGCCAACAGAAGAGAGGTCCTGGGTTCAAATATGGCCTCAGACACTTTCCAGCCAAGTGACCCTGGGCAAGTCACTTGACCCCCATCGCCTAACCCTTTCTTCTCTTCTGTCTTGGAACCAATACATGGTATTGATTCTAAGACAAAAGGTTAAGTGTTAAAAAAAAAAAAGAAGCCAGAAGAGCAAGGATGAGGCAAATGGGGTTAAGTGACTTGTCCAAGGTCATAAAGCTAGGAAGTACCTGAGATCAAATTTGAACTTAACTCCATGCCTGGAGGTGTTCTATCTACTGTATCACCTCACTGCCCCATCCCCTTCACTCATTAACATAAAGTAGAGGAAGTTACTGGCTGTGGGTGGGGGGGGTCTGTGTTACTATTTAGGGACGGGAGGGATATATAATCTACTGGAGAGAAAAAAATGCTGGATCTGGAATGGAAGAACCTGAGTTCAAATTCTGCCTCTGAGATCCCCAATTTCTGTGATCTTGACCAAGCCATGGATCTCAGTGTCCTTTTCTTTTCTTAAAATTGTATCTTTATTTTATTCCAATAGCAAATTTACATAAAAGTTTTCCAAACTTACATGATTCATGTTGTCTCCCTCCCTCTTCCATCCCCCCCTCCCGGAGTTGACCAGCCATTCCACCAGTTCTACATGTATTATCTCAGTGTCCTTTTCTGTAAAAAAGCAAGAATTGGTCCTTTCCTCCTCATTAGCCTATGCATTGAAATAATCAACTAGGACTTATTGGCTAAAAGGATGAATTACAAACGAGCTCTTAATATACATCCCACCCTAAGGACACAAAGACAAATGGAAATAACTCAAGGAGCTCATTCATAGTCATTGCTCTTCACAGTCCTCATTTTGAAACCAGCTAGAGAGCACAGTGGCTCCAGTGTCAAGCCTGGAGTCCAGGAAATCTGGGTTCAAATCAGGCCTTAGACACCGGCCAAGGCACTTACCCCCATTTGCCGAGCTCTTGTCTCTTCTGTTTTAGAATGGAAGCAAAGACAGAAAGAGGTTCAAATACTCACACACAGAGGAAGGAAAAGCTCAGCTAGAAAGGGGGGGCTCTAAAAAAGCTTCTTTTCTTTCTCAAACCCAGGAAACCTTTTTTTGCATTTGCCGTGGGGTGGTTCCTTGGATGGCACCCATGAGACAGGAATCATTCCAGAAGCCAAGGGACCCTGAGCTCTTCCTAGAAGACCCAGGAACATTTCATCAGGACTGGCCTCAGCCTTAGGACTTGCACCCCACCAGGGCTTCACAAGATATTCTGGCTGGAAAAAGAGACGGTGAAAGAGCAGGAAAAGGTAATGGTTTTGGAATCAAAGATCTGGCTTCGAATCGGTTTCATCTGAAAATTAAGGGATCGGAGACCCAATCCAGCTCTCTGATCCTGTGACCTCTTTAAGGCTTCATTTTCCTCCCGAGGGGGCTGGACTAGATGGTCGCTAAGGCTGCTTTCATCTCTACACATCTAGGATTGTATAAATGGAGATTTTGAACCTTTGACTTCATTCCCCAGAAGTCCCTGGTATTTCCCAGAATTCCCTATAATCTCTCCTGCGTCTTCCCGTTGGTGAGATCCCGATTGGTATTTAACTGTAGCATCAGCAGTGATGGTGGTAAGGTGGGGGAAATTTGAAAATGGCCAACCAGCCCTGGGCACGTGATTTTTATTTTGTATCCTCTTTATTCCTTGATTTCTAATGATCCTTAATAAGCCTCATAAAATATATTTATTATTAGAGATATAAATTTAATTTTTACAGGATCCTGGGTTCAAGTAGGTCACCGGGGGTGGGTCAGTTACTGTTTATCTCCAGGCTCCAATTTCATCCCTGAGAAAAGGATGCGGGTTGGGTTTGATGGCCTCCAAGACCCTCGCCATAATCCATCAGTGATTGTTTGACCTTTAAGAGCCTCAGTTGCCTATCTGGGAAATGGGAAGAACACTGGTTCTACAGACATTGCAGAGCTGCTCCGAAGGAAGCGATCCATAAAGCTGAAGTGACTATAGAAATGTGTGCTGTTCTCATGGTGACCCACATCCTCCTGGGAGGGAGGGAGAAGGAGAAAAGCAGGAACAGGAAGCGAGCCCCGGGTCAGGTTCTGGGCAGTCAGCCGTGGCAGGATGGGTGTGTTCCATGGGCCGGTTCTGCCCCGTGACTCGGGATTAAAAGAGTTCCGGAACCAGCATCCCAGCTGGGCTTCCCCATTGACCCTCCGCGGGGATGCAGCACAGGCTCGCCTTTTACAGGGATTCCTGTCAGGGTATGGGGACGGGGTTTGGGTCCGAATCCCCTGGAGCAAGAAGGCCAGGAGGGGGAATGTCCAGAAGGAGGCTCTAGAGGGGAGAGTAGCCTCAGAGCCCCGCCAAAGATGCTCCTTTGCCCAGAGTCCTTCATGCTATAGATCTGGGCACTGGAGGATCCGTGCTCGTTGTCCTGGCAACAGAGCCGGCCCGCTGACCCCAGCCAAGGAAGGAAGCCAAGGCCAGAGTCCTGGGGCGGAGCAGGCTTGACCCTGCTGAGGAAAGCCTTGGAGGACCCATCCCACAGCGGGTCACTGAGGGGGAGAAAACAACCCTGACTTCTTCTCAGTCACCCTGCCCGGGTTTTAGTTAATGAGGGAAAAATGATGCCTCTCCCAACGCCCACGTAGGAATTCTTTTTTTTCCCCCGCCTTATTCACGTTGTTTGGAATTTGTTCCATGGGAAGTAAATATGTGTGTACATGCATGCATAGCCCAGGCTGTGTCCATTCCAACATACGTGTACATCTAAAACCCGGATCAGTCACAAAACATCAGAATTACCCCGTGTTTACACGTAGTTTTCTACATGTCGACATGCTGGCTCTCCTGACGGATGTCCGGGAGCTCCTCTAAGGCAGGGACTGCTCCGCTCCTGTTTTTGTTAGTCCTTTGGCAGCACTTGTTATGAACGGAATAACGAGGTCAATTACGCTTCTCTGGTTTTACCCAGAACTTAATGATGGGAAATCAGTGGTGCTAATTAGATTAGAAATAGACAGAAACATACAAGAATAATTGCAGGACATCTACAAAGGGTCGGGATCAAGCGGCCACATCCACATGGAAGCCGAAATGGTGTGTGGAGGTGAAGTGACAGCAGAATTGACATAGCAGGCAAACAATTAGGAAGGCAGACCCGATATTTATCCAATCCAATCCAAATATATATACTTATATAAGTAGATAGAGATAGAGAAATAGAGAGACACACACACATAAATACATATTAGACACTTAATAAATGCCTGTTAATTAATCAACTGAGCACAGAATCATTGCTGAATAATAATAATATATAATAACATTAATATATTATATAATATGATATACTATATAATTATATACTGATAATAAAATAATATGCCATATACTAATATACTATAATAATATATAATACACTATATACTATAATAATATACAATAATAAAAATAATATATTATATACTATATAATTATATACTCTAGTAATATATGAATATACTACATACTATATACTAATATACTATAATAAAATTATATACTATATACTTATATACTGTAATAATATACTATTACTTATATACTTTAATAACCTATTAATATACTATATACTTATATACTATAATAAAATAATAATATACTATATTAATACTAATATACTATGTATGCTATACATACTATTTATAATATACTATATAATAAATATATAACTATATATTATGAACATAATATACATAATATAAAATACAAAATATAATATAGAATAACAATAAAACTGAAAGAGATTCCAAAAGGCATCTAGTCCAACACCCCTCATTTTTCAGATGAAGAAACTGAGATCTATGGAGGTAAAATGACTTATCCAAGGCCACACAGGTAAGTAAGCATCAGAGGGGCAAGATTTGAACCTAGGGCCTTTGACTCCAGAGCCAGACAAATTTGTGCTTTCCCATGCTCATAGGAAAACTATAGCCACATTAAAATCTCACTATGTGGGTTCTATTGTATCCTCCTGGGTTTAACACAGTGCTTTGCACATAGTGAGAGATTAATGAAGGTTTTTCCCCCTTTCATTCCTTCATTCATTGACATTCTCAGGCTCATAGGATTCAGAGCTCTGGCCCCTTCATTTTTTCTTTAACCTTTACCTCCAGTCTTAGAGCCTTAGAGCTAAGTATTGGTTCCAAGAGAGGAGAGCAGTCAAGGCTAGGCAATGGGGGTTCGGTTTGAGCCCAGGACCTCCTGTCTCCAGGGCCTGGCACCCTCATTTTACACACAAGAAAAAAAGTCTGGGGATGGGAAGTGACTTGGCCAAAGTCATACCATTGGTAAGTGTCCGAGGGAAGATTTGAACCCATGCCCTTTGGGCCTCTGAGTCCAGTGTTGTTTCCACAGTCTTCTAGCTCAGTGGCACAGCTTCTGCCATTCGCCTCCTTCGGGCTCTAACGTGAAGCACTTACCTAAGGGACTTGAAGCATCCCTTCTGGAGCCCGGGCTGCCCAGGCCCTGGTGTCCAACGCCGGGTTCCCAGGCTGGTCTCAACCATCTTCACGGGCCTAACAACGTGCAGCACTTCTAGGGCAGTATACTTGCTGATTGCTTCCTTATCTATTACTCACAACAACCAGCTAAGACACTGCCAAAGAAACACTCACAGCTGGCCAGCCGACCTTGCCACGATCTGACTTCTCATCTTCTTGGGGTCTAAACACAAGGAGAAAAGGAGAAATTTCCCAATTTTCCAGCAGAGGCTGGAGAGGAGCGATGAGAAAGGCAGGAAGGGGCACGACCCAGTGAGACGTCAGGGAGGAGGAGTCTACAATACAGAAGGGAGAAATCAGTCCTGGATTTAAAAAATCAGAAGATAAAATCTAAATTAGAAAGAAAAAAGGAAACCAGGCAGCATTCTGATCAGAATGGAAACTCCAGGAGGGCAAGCCTTTCTTTTCCTAGTTCCTGGCATTCTATCATCCAGTCTTTATATTCCTTTCCACCCTGGTCCCTAATTATCTTTTTTTTTCCTCTTTTAATTCTTACTTTCTGTCTTAGTAACAACTCTAAAACAGAAGGGTGAAGGATTAGGCAAACAGGGTTAAATGACTTGCCCAGAGTCATAACAGCTAGGAAGTGTATGAAGCTAGATTTGAATCCAGATCCTCCCTGCCCCCCAACTCCAAGCCTGGTGCTCCATCCACAGTGCCAGCTAGCTGCCCTCCCTAATTATCTGTCCTATTTTTGTTTTGTTTTTTACCTTACTTCTTCCCCCATGCATTCTCTGATCCCGAGTCACTGACCTCCTTGCTGTTCCTCCAACAAGACACTCTTATCTCCCAATTCTGGGGATTTTCACTGGCCATCCCTCAAATCTGCAGTTCTCTACCTCCTGCTTCCTTTGAGTCTCAGCTACAATCCCACTTTCTGCAGGAAGTCTTTCTCCCCTATTACGAGTGCCTTCCTTCTGGGACTCTGTTTGTACCCAATTGCTTTGCAATTGTCTCTTTCATTTGGAAGGTTGGCTCTTTGAAGGCAGTGATTATTTCATATTTTTATCTTTTGCATGTATACCTTAGGTGATTAATAAATATTTACAGAAGGGGCAGCTAGGTGGCTTAATAGAGCCAGACCTAGAGTTGGGGGAATCTGAGTTCAAAACTGACCTCAGACACTTTCTGGCTGTGTGACCCTGGGCAAGCCGAACCCTCACTGCTCTTCTGATTGATTCTCTGAAAGAGGTAAGGGCTTTAAAAAAAAAAGTTTACTGATTATATAAATTCCCTTTTCCCTCAAAGACTCTCTGGATCTCAGGTCTAGGAGGTAGTTTAGAACCCAATCAGGCTATTCCACACCTGAATGAAAATTTTCTCTGCTCACATACCCTACAAGTGGTCCTCTAGTCTTCCCCATCCTAGGCACATTAAAACAAAACAAAACAAAAAAGCAAATCCTCACGTTCTGATTTAAAATCAATATGAAGTAGTGGTTCCAAGGCAGAAGAGTTAGGTCTAGGCAAATGGGGTTAAGTGATTTGCCCAGAGACATACAGCTAGAAAGTTTTCTGAGGTCACATTTGAACCCAGAATTTCCTGACTTTAGTTCTGGTTCTCTATTCATTGAGCCACTCAGCTGTTCCCTTACACACTTCTGAAAAGTAGTTTTTAAAAAAATAGCAATCTTTTATAGTAGAGACTAAATAATCCTGCTGTTGGGTTGCTGTCTAGACGATGAGGAAGTGCTAATAAATAATCATAAAGACAAGTGGCCCCAGTCAAGTCACTTCAACAAGTCAGCAGCTCCTTGGGATTCTAAGTTACAGGGGAAGTTCTGATCTGTTTTGAGAGAGGAAGTTTCCTTACTCAGAGTTCCTTCTGCAAATTAAATCACCGATTGGGTTAAAAAAAAAAAAGAACCACACCAAAAATAACTCCCCAGTGCTTTACAGTTTACTACAAGCTTACATCAAACACTCTAAGTAGGATGGGCACCATTTTACAAATGGGGAAACTGAGGCTCAGCCCGATGATGTGACTTGCTCATAATTCCAAATATAGTAGGGATTTGAACCTAGGATCTGCTAGAGTGAGAGGTCCGAGTTCCAGAGCCCAGATCTTTTCTCTTTCCATCCTTGGATTTTGAAATGACAATAACACTTGATATTTACATAATTTTTAATTAAAAATGTTAAATTATAAATTAAATTTTAAAACAGAAAAATAATTTTTTAAATTTACATTTATATTATAGTTTACATACTTTTCTATTTTAAAATATATTTCTATTTAAAATAAAACTATTTTTTAAATGTATATTTTAAATTTAAATGCCCTTTTAAAAAACCCTCACCTTTTTGTCTTGGAATCAATATTGTGTATTCGTTCCAAAGCAGAATAGTGGTAAGGGCTAGGCAATGGGGGTGAAGTGACTTGCCCAGGGTCACACAGCTAGGAAGTGTCTGAGGCTAAATCTTTTTTTTTTTTTAAACCCTTACCTTCCATCTTGGAGTCAATACTGTGTATTGGCTCCAAGGCAGAAGAGTGGTAAGGGCTAGGCAATGGGGGTCAAGTGACTTGTCCAGGGTCACACAGCTAGGAAGTGGCTGAGGCCAGATTTGAACCTAGGACCTCCCATCTCTAGGTCTGGTTCTCAATCCATTGAGCTACCCCAGCTGCCCCCCTGAGGCTAAATCTTAACCCAACTCCATCTCCAGGTCTTGCTCTCTGTCTACTGAGCCACCCATCTGCTTCCCATTTACATATTTTAAGGGACATGAAACATTTTCCAGCTATTGTTTTGATTGGTCTTCCTAGCAGTCCCATGGGAGGGATACACTTATACGAATCTCTTCATCAAATTTAAGTGACTTGACCAGAGTTGCAAGGCTAGTAGATGTTAAAGCCAGACTAAATTTGAGTGCCTGTGCAAAGGTGACAAACAAGGGGGACAATAGAGCCTCTTTCTCAGCTAGAGAAGAAGTACCCAGGGTGCCCCTCCATTCTAGCCTAGAAGGCACAGTTCAAAGGAGGGATGAGAGCTAACAAAATCTGCAAGCAAAGAGGCAAAGGTCCATTCTCGATCTCCCCAGCAGGGACCTGCGTTGATGTTTACCAACTCTCTGTCCCTTCCGTCGCTCTGCTGGGGAACAAGAAGGAATTCTGCACCGACTACCAAAAAGAAAAAAGGGCTCCCAGGAGTCAATCAACGACATCCTCTTCTCTCTCATTCCTTCCTACACCCTCTGCAGATGTGCTGTACCTGGATCAAAAGTGCCCTTTCTTTAAAAGTACTCAGTACTAACTTCCCAGCTAGGGGGACGAGAATCAAACCCAGAACGCCACCAGACTTTCTCTCCAAGGCATATTCTTCAGGACTAGACAGCCCAAGACCACAAAGACCCACCACCTTCCCCCATCTAAGCAGGAACCCCCCAAAGGCTAGTTTTCCTCCTTGTCCTTTGCTCCCAAACCATGACCCCCAGCAGCCCAGGAAGGTAAGTCCTTTTCTGAGGCAGTGGGCTTCCTGGGGCAGGGGTAGCTTGTTTACTTCCCCTTCCCATTTTCTCTCTGTTTCCTCATCATCTAGCATAGCTCCTTGCACACAGACTTGGAAACTGGGAGAGGAACTGCGGATTTCACTGGTACAATGACCGTCCAGGTGAGGAAACTCCTGCTCTCAAGATAGGCTGTCACCTCTGAAAGGTAGAGTCTTAGAGCATTGTCAAGATCACGGAGTGGTTAAGTGATTTGTCCAGGATTACATACTTAATGTGTGACAAAGACAGAGGCAGAGGCAGGACTTGAACCCAGTTCTTCCTTAGCTTTGAGACAAACTATCTAGTGTTATATAAATGTAAACTATCATTGTTATATAATAATATTTATTATAATATGCTATATTATATCATACTATAATCATATGTTACATTATATTAATTATAATATATTATAATTATAACAAACAACCATATAATATCAATGATAGTATATATTAATTATAATATATTATAATAAATAACCATTATAATATTGAATATATCAATGACATATTAATAATATATTATAATTATAATAATCAGTATAATATATATCAGTGATATGTACTAATGATAATACATTATAATTATAATAAATAATCATTATATAACATCAATGCTATATTATCCACATATAATATACAGTAATTATATTACATATATACATATTACATAACAAATATACAATTATATTATATAACATATAGTGTATATTATATAATTATATTATATAATAAGTATGTACTATATCAACATATAGAATACTTATATAATATATTATAATTGTATCATTTATGCAATATTGTTATTATATTATATATGCTATATATATTATATAATATATTGTATGAGACTGCCTTGCACTTTGTAAACGCTAAATTATCAACCTGCATTTATTAGGTGCCAACTATATGCCTGACACAATGATGGGGATATAAAGACACTCAAAAAATGCATTATGTCATAGGTAGTGAAATATGTGTTCTATATCCCATGATTGGGGGCACTGATTCCCGGGTGTGAAGATTGGATTTGGCTCTCCCCTGATTGTAACAATGAAGGTACTTAGCTCTTCCTTGATTGTGAAGATTAAATTGTAATCCTTGTCTATTTTAGATTGAATCCCCAAAGTGTAAAGCACGGTATTTAAAGTTGAGTGGGAAGATCTGCCCATGTTAGATCTGATCTCAAAGGTGTAAATATCCCACTTAATCATTTAGTGGGAGGTCTGTGACCCACCTGTGCAATAGTGGGTAATGAATCGAAATTGACTAACTGCCTTCTGGGCAGTCCTAGAGCAGAGCATCAGCTGTGATTGGTAGACAAGGAATTAGGGGAAGTGATGCAAGAAAAAAGGTCTTTAAAAGAAAGAGACAAGGGCCTGAAAAGGGTTCTTCTGGGAGTTTGAAAGAGATACACTCGGAGTGGAGCCTCCTGTAAGAAGCAGTTCTGGAGTTGAGGCAGATAAAGAATCTGCTGATTGAACTGACACATGGTGAGTGTAAAGACCGACTTCCTTTCCTTGGTCTTTCTGGAGACATGAGCCTCCAGAAGAGGCCCATCAGCCGGAGACTCCTTTCCCCTGGCTAGGGCCTTAGAATTCCTACCTGGCTCAGAGGAAGCCGGAGTGCTCTCTCTCTGTCTCTCTCTCTCTCCCTCTCTCTCTCTCTCTCTCTCTCTTTCTCTTTCTCTCTCTCTCTCTCTCTCTGTCCCTCTCCTTCTCTCTCTCTCTGTCCCTCTCCTTCTCTCTCTCGCTGTCTCTCTCTCCCTCCTTCTCTCTCTCTGTCTCTGTCTCTCTATGTCTCTCTCTCCTTTCCCCCCCTCTTTCTCTCTTCCTTAATATTTTCCCTCTATTGTAAAATAAACTACCATAAATTCCATTCTGACTTTAGTAATTCATTTTTGGGATTTAGTAATTAAATCCCTGGCGACCAATTAAATATACCCAGTCCAACCATAAATTTAACACAGGGAAATCAGAGAAGGCTTCTAAATGAGACAGCATTTAAGCTAAGCCCTGAAGGGCTCTGGGAGGGGCACAGATTAGAGAGGAGAGTATTCCAGGTTTGGAGAAAAGCATGTGCCAAGTCATGGAGATGGGAAAATAAAGACTAACAGGGGACCACTAGGTGGCTCAGTGGATAGAGTGTCAGGTGTGGAATCTGGAGGTCCTGGTTTCACATCTGACCCCAGTCACTCTCTAGCTGTGTGACCCTGGGCAAGTCACCTAACTCCCATTGCTTAGCCTTTACCGCTCTTCTGTTTTGGAACCAATACACAGTATTGATTTTAAGGCGGAAAGTAAAGGTTAAATAAAAAAGAGCTTATCTTTGGTATTGACTCTAAGCTAGAAAGCCAATTTACTGTGATCACCAGGAATAATAGTAACTAACCTTTGCCAGGACTTTTCCCATAGCTTACCTCGTTGGAGGCCCCCCCCCCCAGTTACCAAGAATGTTACCTTGCAGGAGCCCCACATGCTGGTCCTGAGTTAAGGACCTCAGAGGAGAGAGCGGAGCGCTCGCTGGACTTCCATGGGCTCGACCTCTGGGCGAGGAAAGGCAGGGAAAAGGAGCAGCTCGTGAGGTCTTGAGTCTAAAGAAGGATGAAAAGAGAAGATCAGAGAGAGACAAGAGAACAGCGGAAGGATGGGAGTGGAGGCCGAGCTGGAAGAGAGGAGGGCAGGAAATGCAACCTAAACCAGCTCCAGGAGGCTGGAGCCTGGTGCAGTGGGCAGCCCCTGGGGTCGACACCCAGTTCTGTTACTCGCTGGCAATGGCACTGTGTGACTCCCTCCCTCTGGGTCTCTGTCCTCATTTATCCAACAGTGGGGTTGGGTCCCAAGACCTCTCTCAGGCTGATCCCAGGGTCCACACATTCCCATCTGGACGTTCACAGTTGGGAATTCATTCCCCGATGACTAATCAATGAACAGGGCCACTTCCTACAAAATACCAGACCAAAGAAAAATTGTGCAGATCCTAGTTTTAAAGACAATGAGGCTGTCACCCTTGGGCTTTCTGGATCTCTGAAATACAAGGCTTCAAGGAGGAAATCAGGAACGAATTCTGCCTTTCCAATGAAAGCATCCAATCAAATGCCAGGGCATATGCATTCTCCTTCCATAACCATCCCCTTTCATGAAAAAAAAATTATAGAGCTAACCTTTATGTAGGTGTGTAAAGCACTTAACAAATACTCATTTATTCCTCATCACCCCCACTTTACAGCTGAGGAAATGGAGGAAACAAAGGAAAAATGACCTGTCCAGGATCACACAGCCAGACAATATTTTAGGCTGGATTGGAATCCGGGTCTTCCTACCTTCAGACGCAGTGCTTTGTCTACTGCTCCATCTATCTAAGATCACAGGAAAAGAAGTAGGCTTAGCTCTTAATATCTATAGATAAAGATCTATTTTTTTAAACTGAAGATGTAGCCATGATTTCAATCATGACATTAATATGAATTCACTTTGCTGGGCTGCCCTGACCTAATTTTTTATTTTTATTTTTAAACTTAATTAAATTTTTTTCTGAGGTTTTTTGATTCTTGTTCTCTCCCTCCCCTCTTCCCTCCCCCCTCCTGGAGTTGACAAGCCATTCCACTGGGTTATACAGGTATTATTACTCAGAACCCGGTTCCATATTAATCATTTTTGTAATAGACAGACCTATCATTGTGTCAGTGCTGGGAACTTCCAGTGTCAAAACTCCCTCTGCTGATCAACTAACAACTCATCTCTAACTGGTAGCCGCAGAGATGCTGGAGGGCCTTGATAAGCCACCATGTTCCAGAGGCAGAGTGACCCTAAACTCCAAGGCCACCTCTCTTTCCACTAACCACGGGCTCTCTCGTGAATTATGTAGGCAGATTAGGGATAAAGGAAAAAAGGCCTTTCAAGTGCAGGATTCAGAGTATTACCGCCACAGGGCTAAGTGACAGCCGCTTCTGTCCCGAAGACTCTGTTAATCCATAAAGGGCTTTGAAGGTGGGCCAGTCCACGCTCAACACCGAAGACCCACAGAACTAGGAGAAAAATTACAAGCCACTTTTCCACCAATGTGGATTGAAGATAAAGATGAACTTGACTTTGATGCCAATGGGGAGATGGATACAAGAGCCACTAAGAGAAACAGGAGCATTTTCTATTTACTGGGGACATTGGAATTCACTTAAGAGTCCCTCAGAACTTCCTAGAGCAACAGAATACCTTTTAGCCAGATCAGTGGGGCTTCCTGGTTTCTGCCCAAGGCACCACCGCTTCCCTGTGTCATCACTCCCCATATCCGGTCTGTTACCAAATCAAATTCCTTCCCTTCAACATCTCTTGCCTATCTCCCTTCCTCTCCACTCATAGAGCCACCACTCTAACTCTGGGTCAAGCCCTCATTGTCTCTCCATTGCAGCAGTCTCTTAACTGCCTCATGTCTCTCCTTTTATCTCATCCACGACCACATAACAAAGTGATTTTCCCAAAGTGTAGGTCTCCCAATGTCATTCCCCTACTCAGTAAATTCTGGGGGCTCCCTATTGCCTATAGGATTAAATAGAACCTTCTTTGTTTGGCATCGAAAGCTCCTTGCAACCTTGGAACAGTTAGATGGTACAGCGGATGAGAGCACAAGTCTTAGAATCAAGAAGGCTCATCTTACTGGCTGTGTGACCCTGGGCAAGTCTTTTCACTCTGTTTGCCTCAGTTTCCTCATGTGTAAAATAAGCTGGAGAAGGAAATGGCAAACCACAACAGCATCTTTAACAAGAAAACCCCAAGATGGAGTCATGATGAGTTGGAATCAACTGAATCATTTCCTATCTTGTCATTCTTATAATTATATTCTTCCATACATTCAGCGGTCCACCCAAATTGGTCTCCTTGCTGATCCTTACAAACTGTGCTCCATCTTCCATCTCCAAGCCTTTGCACCGGTGGCCCTCCATGCCCAAAATGTTCTCCCTCCTTAATTTTGACGCCACAAATTCCTAGTTTTTTCAACCAAAATGAAATCTTATTAAAGCATGTCCTTTGTTATCTAAGCCACCCTGGGAAGTAGGGGCTTTATTTTCCCCATTTTGTAGATGGTGAAACTGAGGCAAACAGATTAAATGACTTGCCCAGGATCACACTGTTATGCCCAAAATGTTCTTCCTCCTTAATTTTGACGCCAAAAATTCCTAGTTTTTTCAACCAAAATGAAATCTTATTAAAGCACGTCCTTTGTTATCTCAGCCAACCTAGGAAGTGTAGGGGGCTTTATTTCCCCCATTTTGTAGATAGTGAAACTGAGGCAAACAGATTAAATGACTTGCCCAGGATCACACCGTTAATAAGCGTCTGGGTCAGGATTTGATCTTGGGTTTTCTTGATTCCAGACCCAGCACTCTACAGGGCAAATAAAACCAAAGATGAAGGTCACTCCCCTTTGAAGAGTTTATATTCTAATAGAGGGGATACCCCCACCGCACATAGGTATATACAAAAAAACCAGATAAAACTAGATATTTTTATCTAAAAACAGATAAGGTGATTCTAGGAGGGAAGGCACTAGGAGCTGAGTTGGCAGGTAGAGGGGATTGCATCAAAATAGATGTGGTGGGGTTTTTTTCCTGCTATGAGAGACATCTATGTTTCTCCTGGACACTTTAATAAGATTTCATTTGGCTGAAGAAAACCAGGGACTCCAGGAGGCAAAAGTAAGGAGGAGGAACATTCTAGGCAAGAGGAATCACCAGCTCAATGGTATAAAGATGGGAGATGGAACAGAGTTTGTAAGAATCTGCAAAGAGGTAGGACTTGAACTCAGGTCTTTCTGGCTATGAGATCAGCTCTCTATCCACTGTTCTGTGCTGCCTCTCAGATAATTAATAAGTGATGGCCAAATTGGGCTTTTAGATTTTCAGAATCAAAGATCTAGAACAAAAAAGGACCTCAGAGGGCATCTGGTCCAATCAGATTTTACAGAAGAGGAACCTGAGACCTAAGGAAGCTATGGGACTTCCCAAGATCATACAGGCAGCATCATCTTAAGATTCTCATAAAAGGCAGTTAGGTGGGTTGGTGGCAAGAGAGCCAGGTGTGGAGATGGGAGGTCCTGGGTTTAAATCTGATTTCAGACATTTCCTAGCTGTGTGACCCTGGGCAAGTCACTTACCCCCATTGACTAGCCCAGATCGCTCTTCTGCCTTGGAACAGATATTTAGTATTGATTCTAAGATAGAAGATAAAGGTTAAAAAAAGAGAGCGAGTCCCATAACAATGCAGTTACCCCATGCACGTAGAGAAGTTAGCTCTGCTGTTCATCCTCATTAAAAAAAAAAAAGTCACTTTCCTGCAGGAAATTTACAATTTGAATTTTGATTTAAAAAAAAAAAACTCCAAATGTCTAATTGGCCTTATTCTACTGGGAAACGTAACAGCTCTCTCTGAGTATTTTCTGGCTACAGTGAAGTATGTTTTACACTAACTGGGGGGGGGAGGAAAGGGGGGAGCAGGTTATAGGGAACACTGGGAACATGTGTTTCTATCTTCCACACACTCATCTCATCGCTCTCAAAGGAAACATCTGATGCATTCCCTAACCCCGGTTGACAGCGTTCCTTTGAAGTTTCAAAATGACATTTGAAAGAGTGAATGGCTTTTTTTTTTTCCCCTCTGAGCCTGTATCTGTTTCATCCAATGAACAGGTCTGGATGCAGGCAAGGTGGTAAGGGCTGCAAGGATGAAAAGAACCACTTGAGATCTGAAGAGGGAATTAATGTCTTGTTTAAAGGCGGATTATGGCAGAGAGGGGGGAAAAAGAAGCTTGCCTTTGGAGAGGCTGGAAATCCAGGTTCTGCAGAACAAACAGTCGGGAGCGGCATGCTGGGAATGATGGACTCTCCTGTCAAACCAGAAATAATAGAGAATTTAGAATTGAGTTTGGGTTTTTTAAATCTTATTTGACAATTATAATTCATTATTTAAAAATTTCTTATAATGAAAAGTAGGAAGAAAGGATCTGGAATGGGACCATGTTTGAATTCCAGCTCTGCTACTTATTATCCATGTGATCTAGGACTCAGTTTCCTCATCTGCAAAATGAGAGAGTTGGACTAATTGACATCTAAGGGCCCTTCTAGTTCTAAGTCTATGTACAGTCCTGTGAATTAGTGCTCCCTGAGATAGATGAAGAAACACATTTCCCTCCTTGTGGATATCAAAGGCTGCCTACTTTGTCACAGACATAGTTGTTTTGGTTTTACAGAACTGTTTTTCTTTGTTATTGGGTATGATTTAATTCCTAGAGAGGGAAAGAAGGATTTATTATGTGTCTACTATATGCCAGGCACTATGCTAAGTGCTTTACAAATATTTCATTTGAGAGGTTTTGCAATCGTTTGCATTTTACATTTGAGGAAACTAAGGCAAACAGTGGGTGACTTGCCCAGGATCATATAGCGGGTAAATGTCTGCATCCAAATTTGAACTAAAAACTTCCTGACTTTAGGACCAGAACACTATCTACGGTGCTACTTCACTTCCTCTACAAGTTACGGGTAGGGGTAGAGAATATGTAAACTGAAATGGCTATTACAAAAACTAAACAGATCAATAAAACTTATTGTAAAAAGTTTAAAAAACTACCTGGGGTCTTTTGATTTGATGGCTAGATTCCATGGAGGGGAAACTTTGTTAAGTATTTATTTAATTTTCAATTTGCTTTACTGTGATTTGCATTTTAATTTTTTTTAATGATGGTTTTCCTAAATAGAGAAGTCTTTCTGTTGTGTTCTGAGTTATTGTCTTTCCTCTAGAAAGTTTGGATAAGGAGGAAAAGCCACACAGGATTTATCTGGTTAGAAAGTCTCATTTCTAGTCTGGCATATAAAAAGTGTCTGGGGGCTCAGAGCTT